>NC_052344.1:10574662-10762162 GCF_016432855.1 Salvelinus namaycush
ACAGCAGAATGTTTCCATTGTTTCACTCAGACAACAGAAGTTTCCATTGTTCACGTCAGACAACAGAATGTTTCTATTGTTCACTCAGACAGCAGAATGTTTCATTGTTCACTCAGTACAGCAGAATGTTCCATTGTTCACTCAGACAGCAGAATGTTTCTATTGTTCACTCAGACATCAGAATGTTTCTATTGTTCACTGATCCAGACGCAGAATGTTTCTATTGTTCACTAAGACAGCAGAATGTTTATTGTTCACTCAGGCAGCAGAATGTTTCTACTGTTCACTCAGACAGCGAATGTTCCCATTGTTCACTCAGACAGCAGAATGTTTCTATTGTTCACTCAGACAGACAGCAAATGTTTCTATTGTTCACTCAGACAGCAGAATGTTTCTATTGTTTCAACTCAGACAGCAGAATGTTTCTATTGTTCACTCAGACAGCAGAATGTTTCCATTGTTCACTCAGACAACAGAATGTTTCTATTGTTCCACTCAGACAGCAGAATGTTTCTATTGTTGACTCAGACAGCAGAATGTTTCTATTGTTCACTCGACAGCAGAATGTTTCCATTGTTCACTCAGACAGCAGAATGTTTCCATTGTTCACTCAGACAGCAGAATGTTTCTATTGTTGAACTCAGACAGCAGAATGTTTCTGTTTGTTACTCAGACAGCAGAATGTTTCCATTGTTCACTCAGACAGCAGAATGTTTCTATTGTTCACTCAGACAGCAGAATTGTTATTGTTCACTCAGACAGCAGAATGTTTCTATTGTTCACTCAGACAGCAGAATGTTTCTATTGTTCACTCAGAAAGCAGAATGTTTCCATTGTTCACTCAGACAGCAGAATGTTTCTATTGTTCACTCAGACAGCAGAAGGTTTCATTGTTCACTCAGACAGCAGAATGTTTTATATTGTTCACTCAGAACAGCAAATGTTTCTATTGTTCACTCAGACAGCAGCAATGTTTTCTATTGTTCACTCAGACAGCAGAATGTTTCATGTTCACTTCAGACAGCAGAATGTTTCCATTGTTCACTCAGCCAGCAGAATGTTTCCATTGTTCACTCAGACACAGAATGTTTCTATTGTTCAACTTTCAGACAGCAGAATGTTTCTATTGTTCACTCATACACTAGAATGTTTCCATTGTTCACTCAGACAACAGAATGTTCCATTGTTCACTCAGACAGCAAATGTTTCTATGTTCACTCAGACAGCAGAATGTTTCTATTGTTCACTCAGACAGCAGAATGTTTCCATTGTTCACTCAGACAACAGAATGTTTCCATTGTTCACTCAGACAGCAGAATGTTTCATTGTTCACTCAGACAGCAGAATGTTTCTATTGTTCACTCAGACAGCAAATGTTTCCATTGTTTCACTCAGACAACAGAAGTTTCATTGTTCACTCAGACAACAGAATGTTTCTTGTTTCACTCAGACAGCAGAATGTTTCTATTGTTCACTCAGACAGCAGATGTTTCTATTGTTCACTCAGACAGCAGAAATGTTTCCATTGTTCACTCAGACAACAGAATGTTTCTATTGTTCACTCAGACAGCAGAATGTTTCTATTGTTCACTCAGACAGCAGAATGTTTCCATTGGTTCACTCAGACAGCAGAATGTTTCTATTGTTCACTCAGACAGCAGAATGTTTCCATTGTTCACTCAGACAGCAGAATGTTTCATTGTTCACTCAGACAGCAGAATGTTTCTATTGTTCACTCAGACAGCAGAATGTTTCTATTGTTCACTCAGACAGCAGAATGTTTCTATTGTTCACTCAGACAGCAGAATGTTTCCATTGTTCACTCAGACAGCAGAATGTTTCCATTGTTCACTCAGACAGCAGAATGTTTCTATTGTTCACTCAGACAGCAAAATGTTATATTGTTCACTCAGACAGCAGAATGTTTCTATTGTTCACTCAGACGCAGAAATGTTTCTATTGTTAACTCAGACAGCAGAATGTTTCCATGTTCACTCAGACAGCAGAATGTTCTATTGTTCACTCAGACAGCAGAATGTTTCCATTGTTCACTCAGACAACAGAATGTTTCCATTGTTCACGTCAGACAACAGAATGTTTCTATTGTTCACTCAGACAGCAGAATGTTTTCTATTGTTCACCTCAGACAGCAAATGTTTCATTGTTCACGTCAGCAGCAGATATGTTTCTATTGTTCACTCAGACACAGAATGTTTCTATTGTTCCATCGACAGCAGAATGTTTCTATTGTTCACTAAGACAGCGAATGTTTATATTGTCACTCAGCAGCAGAATGTTTTCTACTGTTCACTCAGACAGCAGAATGTTTCCATTGTTCACTCAGACAGCAGAATGTTCTATGTTTCACTCAGACAGCAGAATGTTTCTATTGTTCACTCAGACAGCAGAATGTTTCTATTGTTCACTCAGACAGCAGAATGTTTCTATTGTTCACTCAGACAGCAGATGTTTCCATTGTTCACTCAACAACAGAATGTTTCTATTGTTCAATCAACAGCAGAATGTTTCTATTGTTGACTCAGACACAGAATGTTTCTATTGTTCACTCAGACAGCAGAATGTTTCCATTGTTCACTCAGACAGCAGAATGTTTCCTTGTTTCACTCAGACAGCGAAATGTTTCTATTGTTGACTCAGACAGAGAATGTTTCTGTTTGTTGACTCGACAGCAGAATGTTTCCATTGTTCACTCAGACAGCAGAATGTTTCTATTGTTCACTCAGACAGCAGAATGTGTATATTGTTCCTTCAGACAGCAGAATGTTTCTATTGTTCACTCAGACAGCAGAATGTTTCTATTGTTCACTCAGACAGCAGAATGTTTCCATTGTTCACTCAGACAGCAGAATGTTTCTATTGTTCACTCAGACAGCAGAATGTTTCCATTGTTCACTCAGACCAAATGTTTTATTGTTCACTCAAACAGCAGAATGTTTCTATTTTCACTCAGACAGCAGAATGTTTCTATTGTTCACTCAGACAGCAGAATGTTTCCACGTGTTCACTCAGACAAGCAGAATGTTTCCATTTTTCACTCAGACAGCAGAATGTTTCCATTGTTCACTCAGACAAAAGAATGTTTCTAATGTTCACTCAGACAGCAGAATGTTTCTATTGTTCACTCAACAGCAAATGTTTCCATTTCACTCAGACAACAGAATGTTTCCATTGTTCACTCAGACAGCAAATGTTTCTATTGTTCACTCAGACAGCAAGAATGTTTCTATGTTGTTCACTCAGACAGCAGAATGTTTCCATTGTTCACTCAGACAACAGAATGTTTCCATTGTTCACTCAGACAGCAGAATGTTTTCATTGTTCACTCAGACAGCAGAATGTTTCTATTGTTCACTCAGACAGCAGAATGTTTCCATTGTTCACTCAGACAGCAGAATGTTTCTATTGTTCATCAGACAGCAGAATGTTTCTATTGTTCACTCAGACAGCAGAATGTTTCCATTGTTCACTCAGACAGCAGAATGTTTCTATTGTTCACTCAGACAGCAGAATGTGTCTATTGTTCACTCAGACAGCAGAATGTTTCCATTGTTCACTCAGACAGCAGAATGTTTCATTGTTCACTCAGACAGCAGAATGTTTTCTATTGTTCACTCAGACAGCAGAGTTTTTTCTATTGTTCACTCAGACAGCAGAATGTTTCCATTGTTCACTCAGACAGCAGAATGTTTCCATTGTTCACTCAGACAGCAGAATGTTTCTATTGTTCACTCAGACAGCAAAATGTTTATATTGTTCACTCAGACAGCAGAATGTTTCTATTGTTCACTCAGACAGCAAGAATGTTTCTATTGTTAACTCAGACAGCAGAATGTTTCCATGTTCACTCAGACGACAGAATGTTTCTAATTGTTCACTCAGACAGCAGAATGTTTCATTGTTCCCTCAGACAACAGAATGTTTCCATTGTTCACTCATACAACGGAGAATGTTTCTATTGTTCACTAAGACGCAGAATGTTTTATTGTTCATCAGGACAGCAGAATGTTTCTACTGTTCACTAGACAGCAGAATGTTTTATTGTTCACTCAGACAGCAGAAGTGTTTCTATTGTTCACACTCAGACCAGCAGATTGTTTCTATTGTTACAGCAGAATGTTTCTATTGTTCACTCAGACAGCAGAATGTTTCTATTGTTCACGTCAACAGAATGTTTCCATTGTTCACTCAGACAACAGAATGTTTCCATTGTTCACTCAGACAACAGAATGTTTCATTGTTCACTCAGACAGCAGCATGTTTCTATTGTTCACTCAGACAACAGATGTTCCATTGTTCACAGTCAGACAACAGAATGTTTCCATTGTTCACTCAGACAGCAGAATGTTTCTATTGTTCACTCAGACAGCAGAATGTTTTCTATTGTTCACTCAGACAGCAGAATGTTTCTATTTTTATTCAGACAGCAGAATGTTTCCATTGTTCACTCAGACAGCAGAATGTTTCCATTGTTCACTCAGACAGCAGAATGTTTCCATTATTCACTCAGACAGCAGAATGTTTCTATTGTTGACTCAGACAGCAGAATGTTTCCATTGTTCACCATCAGACAGCGAATGTGTATATTGTTCACTCAGACAGCAGAATGTTTCTATTGTTCACTCAGACAGCAGAATGTTTCTATTGTTCACTCAGACAGCAGAATGTTTCTATTGTTCACTCAGACAGCAGAAGTTTCCATTGTTCACTCAGACAACAGAATGTTTCCATTGTGTTCACTCAGACAACAGAATGTTTCTATTGTTCACTCAGACAGCAGAATGTTTCTATTGTTCACTCAGACAGCAGAATGTTTCCATTGTTCACTCAGACAACAGAATGTTTCCATTGTTCACTCAGACAGCAGAATGTTTCTATTGTTCACTCAGACAGCAGAATGTTTCTATTGTTCACTCAGACAGCAGAATGTTTCCATTGTTCACTCAGACAACAAAATGTTTCCATTGTTCACTCAGACAGCAGAATGTTTCCATTGTTCACTCAGACAACAGAATGTTTCTATTGTTCACTCAGACAGCAGAATGTTTCTATTGTTCACTAAGACAGCAGAATGTTTATATTGTTCACTCAGGCAGCAGAATGTTTCTACTGTTCACTCAGACAGCAGAATGTTTCCATTGTTCACTCAGACAGCAGAATGTTTCTATTGTTCACTCAGACAGCAGAATGTTTCCATTGTTCACTCAGACAGCAGAATGTTTCCATTGTTCACTCAGACAACAGAATGTTTCTATTGTTCACTCAGACAGCAGAATGTTTCTATTGTTCACTCAGACAGCAGAATGTTTCTATTGTTCACTCAGGCAGCAGAATGTTTCTACTGTTCACTCAGACAGCAGAATGTTTCCATTGTTCACTCAGACAACAGAATGTTTCTATTGTTCACTCAGACAGCAGAATGTTTCCATTGTTCACTCAGACAACAGAATGTTTCTATTGTTCACTCAGACAACAGAATGTTTCCATTGTTCACTCAGACAGCAGAATGTTTCCATTGTTCACTCAGACAGCAGAATGTTTCTATTGTTGACTCAGACAGCAGAATGTTTCTATTGTTGACTCAGACAGCAGAATGTTTCCATTGTTCACTCAGACAGCAGAATGTTTCTATTGTTCACTCAGACAGCAGAATGTGTATATTGTTCACTCAGACAGCAGAATGTTTCTATTGTTCACTCAGACAGCAGAATGTTTCTATTGTTCACTCAGACAGCAGAATGTTTCCATTGTTCACTCAGACAGCAGAATGTTTCCACTGTTCACTCAGACAGCAGAATGTTTCTATTGTTCACTCAGACAGCAGAATGTTTCCATTGTTCACTCAGACAACAGAATGTTTCCATTGTTCACTCAGACAACAGAATGTTTCTATTGTTCACTCAGACAGCAGAATGTTTCTATTGTTCACTCAGACAGCAGAATGTTTCCATTGTTCACTCAGACAACAGAATGTTTCCATTGTTCACTCAGACAGCAGAATGTTTCTATTGTTCACTCAGACAGCAGAATGTTTCTATTGTTCACTCAGACAGCAGAATGTTTCTATTGTTCACTCAGACAGCAGAATGTTTCTATTGTTCACTCAGACAGCAGAATGTTTCTATTGTTCACTCAGACAGCAGAATGTTTCTATTGTTCACTCAGACAGCAGAATGTTTCCATTGTTCACTCAGACAGCAGAATGTTTCCATTGTTCACTCAGACAGCAGAATGTTTCTATTGTTCACTGAGACAGCAAAATGTTTCTATTGTTCACTCAGACAGCAGAATGTTTCTATTGTTCACTCAGACAGTAGAATGTTTCTATTCTTCACTCAGACAGCAGAATGTTTCCACTGTTCACTCAGACAGCAGAATGTTTCTATTGTTCACTCAGACAGCAGAATGTTTCCATTGTTCACTCAGACAACAGAATGTTTCCTTTGTTCACTCAGACAACAGAATGTTTCTATTGTTCACTCAGACAGCAGAATGTTTCTATTGTTCACTCAGACAGCAGAATGTTTCCATTGTTCACTCAGACAACAGAATGTTTCCATTGTTCACTCAGACAGCAGAATGTTTCTATTGTTCACTCAGACAGCAGAATGTTTCTATTGTTCACTCAGACAGCAGAATGTTTCCATTGTTCACTCAGACAACAGAATGTTTCTATTGTTCACTCAGACAGCAGAATGTTTCTATTGTTCATTCAGACAGCAGAATGTTTCTATTGTTCACTCAGACAGCAGAATGTTTCCATTGTTCACTCAGACAGCAGAATGTTTCTATTGTTCACTCAGACAGCAGAATGTTTCTATTGTTCACTCAGACAGCAGAATGTTTCTATTGTTCACTCAGATAGCAGAATGTTTCTATTGTTCACTCAGACAGCAGAATGTTTCTATTGTTCACTCAGACAGCAGAATGTTTCTATTGTTCACTCAGACAGCAGAATGTTTCTATTGGTCACTCAGACAGCAGAATGTTTCCATTGTTCACTCAGACAGCAGAATGTTTCCATTGTTCACTCAGACAGCAGAATGTTTCCATTGTTCACTCAGACAGCAGAATGTTTCTATTGTTCACTCAGACAGCAGAATGTTTATATTGTTCACTCAGACAGCAGAATGTTTCCATTGTTCACTCAGACAGCAGAATGTTTCTATTGTTCACTCAGACAGCAGAATGTTTCTATTGTTCACTCAGACAGCAGAATGTTTCTATTGTTCACTCAGACAGCAGAATGTTTCTATTGTTCACTCAGACAACAGAATGTTTCCATTGTTCACTCAGACAACAGAATGTTTCCATTGTTCACTCAGACAACAGAATGTTTCTATTGTTCACTCAGACAGCAGCATGTTTCTATTGTTCACTCAGACAACAGAATGTTTCCATTGTTCACTCAGACAACAGAATGTTTCCATTGTTCACTCAGACAGCAGAATGTTTCTATTGTTCACTCAGACAGCAGAATGTTTCTATTGTTCACTCAGACAGCAGAATGTTTCCATTGTTCACTCAGACAACAAAATGTTTCCATTGTTCACTCAGACAACAGAATGTTTCCATTGTTCACTCAGACAACAGAATGTTTCTATTGTTCACTCAGACAGCAGAATGTTTCTATTGTTCACTCAGACAGCAGAATGTTTCTATTGTTCACTCAGACAGCAGAATGTTTCCATTGTTCACTCAGACAACAGAATGTTTCCATTGTTCACTCAGACAGCAGAATGTTTCTATTGTTCACTCAGACAGCAGAATGTTTCCATTGTTCACTCAGACAACAGAATGTTTCTATTGTTCACTCAGACAGCAGAATGTTTCTATTGTTCACTCAGACAGCAGAATGTTTCTATTGTTCACTCAGACAGCAGAATGTTTCCATTGTTCACTCAGACAGCAGAATGTTTCTATTGTTCACTCAGACAGCAGAATGTTTCTATTGTTCACTCAGACAGCAGAATGTTTCTATTGTTCACTCAGACAGCAGAATGTTTCTATTGTTCACTCAGACAGCAGAATGTTTCTATTGTTCACTCAGACAGCAGAATGTTTCTATTGTTCACTCAGACAGCAGAATGTTTCTATTTTTATTCAGACAGCAGAATGTTTCCATTGTTCACTCAGACAGCAGAATGTTTCCATTGTTCACTCAGACAGCAGAATGTTTCCATTGTTCACTCAGACAGCAGAATGTTTCTATTGTTGACTCAGACAGCAGAATGTTTCCATTGTTCACTCAGACAGCAGAATGTGTATATTGTTCACTCAGACAGCAGAATGTTTCTATTGTTCACTCAGACAGCAGAATGTTTCTATTGTTCACTCAGACAGCAGAATGTTTCTATTGTTCACTCAGACAGCAGAATGTTTCCATTGTTCACTCAGACAACAGAATGTTTCCATTGTTCACTCAGACAACAGAATGTTTCTATTGTTCACTCAGACAGCAGCATGTTTCTATTGTTCACTCAGACAGCAGAATGTTTCCATTGTTCACTCAGACAACAGAATGTTTCCATTGTTCACTCAGACAGCAGAATGTTTCTATTGTTCACTCAGACAGCAGAATGTTTCTATTGTTCACTCAGACAGCAGAATGTTTCCATTGTTCACTCAGACAACAAAATGTTTCCATTGTTCACTCAGACAACAGAATGTTTCCATTGTTCACTCAGACAACAGAATGTTTCTATTGTTCACTCAGACAGCAGAATGTTTCTATTGTTCACTCAGACAGCAGAATGTTTCTATTGTTCACTCAGACAGCAGAATGTTTCTATTGTTCACTCAGACAGCAGAATGTTTCCATTGTTCACTCAGACAACAGAATGTTTCTAATGTTCACTCAGACAGCAGAATGTTTCTAATGTTGACTCAGACAGCAGAATGTTTCTATTGTTCACTCAGACAGCAGAATGTTTCTATTGTTCACTCAGACAGCAGAATGTTTCCATTGTTCACTCAGACAGCAGAATGTTTCTATTGTTCACTCAGACAGCAGAATGTTTCCATTGTTCACTCAGACAGCAGAATGTTTCCATTGTTCACTCAGACAGCAGAATGTTTCTATTGTTCACTCAGACAGCAGAATGTTTCTATTGTTGACTCAGACAGCAGTATGTTTCTATTGTTGACTCAGACAGCAGAATGTTTCCATTGTTCACTCAGACAGCAGAATGTTTCTATTGTTCACTCAGACAGCAGAATGTGTATATTGTTCACTCAGACAGCAGAATGTTTCTATTGTTCACTCAGACAGCAGAATGTTTCTAATGTTCACTCAGACAGCAGAATGTTTCCATTGTTCACTCAGACAGCAGAATGTTTCCATTGTTCACTCAGACAGCAGAATGTTTCTATTGTTCACTCAGACAGCAGAATGTTTCCATTGTTCATTCAGACAGCAGAATGTTTCTATTGTTCACTCAGACAGCAGAATGTTTCTATTGTTCACTCAGACAGCAGAATGTTTCCACTGTTCACTCAGACAGCAGAATGTTTCTATTGTTCACTCAGACAGCAGAATGTTTCCATTGTTCACTCAGACAACAGAATGTTTCCATTGTTCACTCAGACAACAGAATGTTTCTATTGTTCACTCAGACAGCAGAATGTTTCTATTGTTCACTCAGACAGCAGAATGTTTCCACTGTTCACTCAGACAGCAGAATGTTTCTATTGTTCACTCAGACAGCAGAATGTTTCCATTGTTCACTCAGACAACAGAATGTTTCCATTGTTCACTCAGACAACAGAATGTTTCTATTGTTCACTCAGACAGCAGAATGTTTCTATTGTTCACTCAGACAGCAGAATGTTTCCATTGTTCACTCAGACAACAGAATGTTTCCATTGTTCACTCAGACAGCAGAATGTTTCTATTGTTCACTCAGACAGCAGAATGTTTCTATTGTTCACTCAGACAGCAGAATGTTTCCATTGTTCACTCAGACAACAGAATGTTTCCATTGTTCACTCAGACAACAGAATGTTTCTATTGTTCACTCAGACAGCAGAATGTTTCTATTGTTCACTCAGACAGCAGAATGTTTCTATTGTTCACTCAGACAGCAGAATGTTTCTATTGTTCACTCAGACAGCAGAATGTTTCCATTGTTCACTCAGACAACAGAATGTTTCTATTGTTCACTCAGACAGCAGAATGTTTCTATTGTTGACTCAGACAGCAGAATGTTTCTATTGTTACTCAGACAGCAGAATGTTTCCATTGTTCACTCAGACAGCAGAATGTTTCCATTGTTCACTCAGACAGCAGAATGTTTCTATTGTTCACTCAGACAGCAGAATGTTTATATTGTTCACTCAGACAGCAGAATGTTTCTATTGTTGACTCAGACAGCAGAATGTTTCTATTGTTCACTCAGACAGCAGAATGTTTCTATTGTTCACTCAGACAGCAGAATGTTTCCATTGTTCACTCAGCCAGCAGAATGTTTCCATTGTTCACTCAGACAGCAGAATGTTTCTATTGTTCACTCAGACAGCAGAATGTTTCTATTGTTCACTCAGACAGCAGAATGTTTCTATTGTTCACTCAGACAGCAGAATGTTTCTATTGTTCATTCAGACAGCAGAAATGTTCCATTGTTCATTCAGACAGCAGAATGTTTCTATTGTTCACTCAGACAGCAGAATGTTTCTATTGTTCACTCAGACAGCAGAATGTTTCCATTGTTCACTCAGACAGCAGAATGTTTCCATTGTTCACTCAGACAGCAGAATGTTTCTATTGTTCACTCAGACAGCAGAGGGTTTTCAGGGTGATAACAGCAGAGAGGACAGGCTGCTAATTACAGAAGAGAGGACAGGCTGGTGATGACAGAAGAGAGGACAGGCTGGTGATGACAGCAGAGAGGACAGGCTGGTGATCACAGCAGCGATTACAGGCTTGTGAAGCTGCACTACTCATTTCCATCAACTGCAATCTCTTTGATGAGGGGATTCTGTAGATTAACCAAAGCACAACAGACCTGCGTCCACACATCAGCGTGGCCTCTGATATAAGCTGGGATAAATCTCAGGATTCTGAAATCCTTCAATCTTGCATTTTCCCTTTCGACATGGATCCGATTCCTTGCAATCTGCTTCCCCATTTTGACTTCAGTCTCTGTGAACTTTCCATGACATAGGGAGGTATGTTCACCGAAACTCCCTCGGGCAATATTCCTTGGATGAGAAAGCCTTTGTTAGCCAGGATTACAACTCCAGACTTAATATTATCCAACACTCCACTATCCTGCACAATAACCGTATCGGACACAGAGCTAGGAAACTAATTGCTACTGTATGTTATCACTGCATTTGGAGCGACCCCCAATAAGAGATTGAATGAGTGCACCCCTCTGTAGGATGAGTATGTGTTTCTTCTGTTCCGTTTGACATGGCGTAGCAATTTCTATGTCGGTACAGTCAATGACCATTCTACAATTATTAAACACTTTAAAAGAAGCAGGGATACATGTTGCATTCCTCTCTTTGCTTGGAACTGTGGTCATGATGTGTTTTAGAAAAACAGCTTATGCAGCACATGAATAAGAGTGCTGGTCACATTACTAGTGGTGTTTGTGCTACAATGGAAGAGACTGGCCAAGTACAAATTAATGTAGTTCTGACAACTTCATTAGGGCAATAAAAACGTGGTCCTCAAGAGACAGCCTCCATCCAATGGAATATTCAAAACGCTGAATATAACCGACAACAGTTAGGGGGATGTTCTTGTCAGGTAGTCCAGTCTCCATCCTAATTTCATCATCTGACAGTGGAGAAGCAGAGTACCTCTCCTGGAAATACCCCTGCTTATCCTTTAAGGCCTTCAACTCCATTTGATTTTCCTCCAGAATGATACCCTGAACAATGGATGGCAACAAATCTGCATCAGTGGATGGCAGTGGTGGGTTGTTGATGTCAGAGCCTGTGGAAGTGTTTGCCAGCATGTCAGCCTCTGCTGTGCCAGCACTTGCTTGCGGAGGCACTGCTGGTTCTGCTGTGTCCGGCTTATCTGTCTTCCGGTTAAACCATACAGGTCCTGTGGCTTTGCCAGATGGAAAATGGCAGCTGCAAATACTTGAGACCCTACTATTAGGCCTCCTGTCAGCCCATCTGTCATACAGTGGCTTGCAAAATTATTCACCCCCTTGGCATTTTCCCAATTTTTTGCCTTACAACCTGGAATTAAAATAGATTTTTTGGGGGGTTGTATCATTTGATTTACACAACATGCCTACCACTTTGAAGATGCAAAATATTTTTTATTGTGAAACAAACAAGAAATAAGACAAAAAAGCAGAAACATGAGCGTGCATAACTATTCACCCCCCCAAAGTCAATACTTTGTAGAGCCACCTTTTGCAGCAATTACAGCTGCAAGTCTCTTGGGGTATGTCTCTATAAGCTTGGCACATCTAGACACTGGGATTTTTGCCCATTCTTCAAGGCAAAACTGCTGGATGGGTTCCACTGGTGTACACCAATCTTTAAGTGATCCCACAGATTCTCAATGAGATTGAGGTCTGGGCTTTGACTAGGCCATTCCAAGACATTTACATTTTACCCCTTAAACCACTTGAGTGTTGCTTTAGCAGTATGCTTAGGGTCATTGTCCTGCTGGAAGGTGAACCTCCGTCCCAGTCTCAATTCTCTGGAAGACTGAAACAGGTTTCCCTCAAGAATTTCCCTGTATTTAGCGGCATCCATCATTCCTTCAATTCTGACCAGTTTCCCAGTCCTGCCGACGAAAAACATGCCCACAGCATGATGCTGCCACCACCATGCTTCACTGTGGGGATGGTGTTCTCGGGGTGATGAGAGGTGTTGGGTTTGCGTCAGACATAGCGTTTTCCTTGATGGCCAAAAACTACATTTTAGTCTTATCTGACCCGAGTACCTTCTTCCATATGTTTGGGGAGTCTCCCACATGCCTTTTGGTGAACACCAAATGTGTTTGCTTATTTGTTTCTGTAAGCAAAGGCTTTTTTCTGGAAACTCTTCCGTAAAGTCCAGCTCTGTGGAGTGTACGGCTTAAAGTGGTCCTATGGACAGATACTCCAATCTCCGCTGTGGAGCAAATGTTTTGGGGATGGATTGTCCTCGGGGTTTTGCCTGCCATATCAGTTCTGTTATATTCACAGATATTATTTTAACAGTTTTGGAAACTGTAGAGTGTTTTCTATCCAATACTACCAATTATATGCAAATCCTAGCTTCTGGGCCTGAGTAACAGTACTTTGGGCACCTCATTCACCAAACTTCCGAATACTGCCCCCTAGCGCCAACAATGTCCCTGACCTGTTTGGAGAGCTGCTTGGTCTTCATGGTGCCGCTTGCTTGGTGGTGCCCCTTGCTTAGTGGTGTGGCAAACTCTGGGGCCTTTCAGAACAGGTGTATATATACTGAGATCATGTGACAGATCATGTGACACTTAGATTGCACACAGGGGGACTTTATTTAACTAATTATGTGACTTCTGAAGGTAATTGGTTGCACCAGATCTTATTTAGGGGCTTCATAGCAAAGGGAGTGAATACATATGCACGCACCACTTTTCCATTTATTTATTTTTTGTTTAATTTTTTAAAGCAAATAATTTTTTTCATTTCACTTCACCAATTTGGCCTATTTTGTGTATGTCCATTATAAACAATTTAACTTACAGGTTGTAATGCAACAAAATAGGAAAAACGCGGAGGGTGAATACTTTTGCAAGGCACTTACAATGCAAATACTTGGTGACATACCTTTACATCACTTGTAATGTTAGGAAGAATGTGTGGTAGCTACATATGCCTACTGTGTTGTTTACATTTCAAGGAATATAGTTGGCGAGCTGTATACAAGATGAAAGCAACAACCACACGTATCATCATCTAATTGATTCATGTTGTAGCAATGTAGCTAGCTATGATGAAAAAGTGAAACACATGATGATCATTACATACCGGCTAGCTGAATTACCTTATCATCCATCGCTCTCTCATAGTTGTGCCCTCAAAAGCGATGGTTTTAGTCTGTTACAAAAAACACTTGCCCATTTCTCCAACTTGTTTTCTAAATTGAAAACGTAGCTAGACTGACAAAACACGGGATAGCTAACTAGCTAAGAAGCTAACTGGTCAAAGAACTGAAATAGAAGAAAGCAATAAAAATTAGCAACAACAAAAAATGGAACAGCACAAAAAAAATATGTTGCTAACAAAATCAAATCTGAGTTATTACACTACTTAGAATAAAAATTAAAAAACCATGTTCAATATGTGCAAACAAAGTTTTGATTTGAGTGCAATTTCTATTAAGTGGAGATGTCCGCTACTTAAAACAGATCCAAGTTCAGTTTAGAGATCCATCAGCATCATTGCCGTAGTTTAGCAGGAGGTTTCTGACTGGTGTGGAACAGTTACCACGGGCAGCCTCTCCATGCTTGGCTCAAATGGATATGTCATGATTTTCCCAGCACAGCCAGTTATTTACACGGTCTTGTACCCAAAACCTTTTTTTCAACTGACTATCGTATTTGTTGATTGAATTGGACTGTCTTAATATAATGAGTAATCCATGAACGTCACGAGTTAATTGACACGAGCAAAGTTTCGAGGAAATAGCAACTCTACTGAGCTATAACGACTACAATGAATGGGTTAAATTTCTTCCAGACAAGAAGGAGCCGCAAAACTTCTCCATGTCTTCACCACTCTATTTGAAAGATGAGCTTTTGGGTGCGTACTTCTGCCCAGGTGTTGCTGACGCATGCCAGATCTTACAACACCTGGTTAGGTATTTTAAGTATCAGCTAACCACATCATATGTTATAGCAATCTGTCAGTCGATGACACAGTCGATAGCGTGGAAGAAAGAAACAGCATTTGGCTTCGTCAAAGATATAGAATTTTTTTATCGTCATTGCTACGTAGCTGAGAAGTGTCCCAGCAAAAGCAGAGATGAACTTATCCATCAATAGATTTGTCATATATTGCGCACAGACAAAGCCGCATGGAACATCTCTGGTACAGATTCAACTACAGGGCTGAATTTGGTTTATTCGCAGCTTCTTCGCCGTTCTACCCAACGCAGCTTATTTTTATCATTTTTTTGATTTCCCATTTTTCACCATACATAAAAATGTCTTTCCTTCCAGCTCACGCTGCTTTTAATCATAACATGATCAGAGAATATCACAGATTCCCTTTCCAATATGAACACATTTAGTAAATCCATGAAAGGGTATGTGAATAGACTAACAGTACAGTCATTCACCCCTATGCAGACTCCTCCACCAGTAATACTTACCTGTCTAACAGAACACAGAGGGTGTCCTTTAATGGAAGCCTCTCCAACATAATCCAGGTAGAATCAGGAATTCCCCAGCATAGCTTTCTAGGCCCCTTACTTTTTTCAATGTTTACTAACGACATGCCGTTGGCTTTGAGTAAAAACAGTGTGTCTATGTATGCGGATGACTCAACACTATACACCTCAGCTACTACAGAGAGCAAACATGAATCATTTGCATGTCAATCTCTCCTGGCTCAAAGTAGAGGAGAGATTGAGTTCATCACTACTTGTACTTGTTAGAGGTATTGACATATTGAATGCACGACTAGTATACAGCTCAGACACCTGTGCATACCCCACAAGGGCATGCCACCAGAGGTCTCTTCACAGTCCCTATGTCCAGAACAGACTATGGGAGGCGCACAGTACTATATAGAGCCATGACTACATGGAACTCTATTCCACATCAGGTAAATGATGTGGAATAGATCCAAATTAAAATAAATGACACCTTATGGAACAGCGGGGCTGTGAAGCAACACAAACATAGGTACAGACACATGCATACACACACATGATAACATACACACTATACACACACGTACACATTTTGAGTTGTAGACAGTATGTGATAGTGGAGTATGGGCCTGAGGGCACACACTTAGTATCTTATGAATTCTACAATGAATGTATTGTAATGTTTTGAAAATTGTATAACTGCCTTAATTTAGCTCGACCCCAGGAAGAGTAGCTGCTTCCTTTGCAGGAGGTAATGGGGATCCATAATAAATACAAATACCTGGATACGCAATGCCCCAGCCCTAATTCCCATGCCTCAGTCCTCTACCACACACCCAAACACACCTCAGCCTTGTTACCCATCCCATAAACTTGTTTATATATTATGAGACTCATCCATAGAAAGAGCCGGAATGGCTCATAGATCTCCTGTTTCTGTAGCGTGAGGCAGCTTGATGTACAAGTACACCCCCTGGACAGGATGCTTGTTTATCACAGGGCCTTAACCCCAATCTATCTTCTTAATGCAGAATACCAAGCAGAGACACACCGGTTCACATTTTTACAGTCTTTGGTATGACTCGGCCACGGGTTACATTGGCGCTCACATGGGATTGGACATCACAATGCCAGTGGGATGAAGGAAGGGGAAGAATCTGACCTTTAATAGGATGTATCAGTCAGATATCTTCATGTCTTGTGTGCCGTGCCTATATAGCACGTTGAGTATGACATTCACCGCTAATGTATGTTTAGTCCACAGGCTCGACTCGCATCTTGGCCTGCTAACATGCTCAGTAAGTTCCAGCCCGTTACTTCAGTCTTATGAATTGCTAATAAAGCTCAGGCCTACTCTGTGTTTGTGTGGTGGTGTTTTGACCTTAGACGCCAAACCATACTGGCTTACTAAAGGTAGTGGCAGAGTAGGCTACAGTATGTGTTTTAGCAGGAGTATTTTATTTTGAAACAGCAGTGTTCTTAGAGTGGACTGGGTCAAGAGGTTTCTCAGAGGTTAATGTTTTATTTATGAATTTATTTTGCTATATATGATGCTATATTATTTTTCAAGTCAATATTGACATATCTTTGCAGACTATTGGTTTGGTCCACTGCCCAGTGTATCCCTGTTGCAGCCCCATTAAAATAACAAATAAAACAGAGACGTCTTCTGGATCAACAACAATGGTTTGCAGCCGCAGGAATAGCTAGCTGCCTGTTGTTGGCGCAATAGAAAGTCATCAATTTGGTTTCTCCCGTTTAGGGGGTGTTTTCAAAGTTGATTTGAAACGCTAATGTTTATGTATATTATGCCTTTGTTTTCAGTAACGTGAAGATATTTGGACATTGATATGTCAATGTTGCAATAGCATTGCCAAATGAGAATTCACCAAAGATTTATGCCAGGCTTTTTCTATTGACACGCAATAAGCTTTTTGCCTTTTGTAGCCCTACTCAAGTAGAGTTATTGCTATATAGCTATATGTATGTTCCTTTTTGCAGCTATTTTCAGAATGAACTGGTGCTGCTCCAGAACCAGCAAATGTTTTATTTGTTTTGTTTTAACTAGGCAAGTAAATTCTTATTTACAATGACAGCCTACTAGGGAACAGTGGGTTAACTACCTTGTTCAGGGGCAGAATGACAGATTTTTCCCTTGTCAGCTCAGGGATTCGATCCAGCAACCTTTCGGTTACTGGCTCAACACTCTAACCACTAGGCTACCTGCCACCCCAATTTGGCTGCTGGGTCATCTATCTTATCACTTCCCCACTCAAATGATAAATTGCAAAGCCAGGCTGACCAGGCCAGGGAACTGAAATAATTGAACCCTATCTACATGAAGCACCCCATCCAACTGCCCATCATCATAACAGCCAGATTCCCCAGGCCCGGTACTGTTGAGCAGACTGAAGCCTGTGGCCAGGGAGTGCTTACATCCACAATCCTCTCCTTCCATCCAAACGAGCCTACTGCCCTCTGCCAAACATGTCATTTCCTTTATGATCACTCCATCACACTTAATGTGGCCACAATTAAAGGGCTCAACTGGATCTTAATAAACCCCAGAGTGATCTTTCTACACCATTATGTCCCATCAGTGAACGCAGTTCAGAGTGGGCCAGGGACAGAATACGCACTGGTAATTAAGAGAACAGAGTATTCAGCACATAGCCATAGTGTGAATAATTTAACATTATTGCTGTGGTCAATGTGTTGAGGGTCGTTTTCCCTCTGAGTTTGCTTTTATAGTCTGTTTCAGTACAGCAGTGGAGATCTTGACCCATAGCCCTATAGCCTAATTTCCGCAGGAAGATTTCTAATATGTGAAAAGGGATGATATGTCCTTTAAATTGAGTTAAAGAGAAAATGACTGTGCTGTACCTAAACCAGTTCCCTATAGCGTTCTACTGGCCGCCCCCTTTACATTTCCTTTGCTTCAGGGTGGAAATGGCGTCAACGACAGAACCTGCTACCATTGGTGTTGTTAACTTATAGGGCCAGACGTAAGTGATCGACATGACAGAGGCAGATGGAAGCGGGTTGCCAATGCGTTCCCTCTGAGAGCGGCCCATGTCATCAATGAGTAATAGCGTTATTACAGGAATGGAGTCACCATGAGAAGTGTCTGTCATGTGATTAATATGACCCAGAGTATGAGGTGTAATCTGGGAAGAGCTGCGCCACTCCAAGGCTTTCTCTTCCACTCATAAACTCATACATAGTCAGGAATGGCTCTGCAATAGCCTGGTTCCAGATATGTTTGTGCTATCTTGTCAGCTCCTGTATGGTCATTGCCACGACATGTTGGCAAGCCAGTACAAACCGATCTGGAACCAGGTTAGCTCTGCAATACGTTCACATTACAACATGTCATCGATATCATAATGCTTGATATAGAGAGACTCTTGATATTTGTTTTGCTTTACTGTGTTGGATTATTATTGGTATAAGTGCATTTTTTTATGCAGTGAGTGAAACTGAGGGAATGTTTTTTATGCGGAGCGGAATTGAATGTGTACTGTAGAAAGGATGTCTGCAGCACTGAGGAAATAAGAGATAAGATGTTTTGGTATCAACTACCTTGGCCCTGCCTGGATAATAATGTCACTACACATAGTAGATACTAGGCTACTCATTTAACACTGTACCACCAGAATCACTAGTCCATTATTGCTATCATAAATGGTCATCAACGAGACCTTGTCTTTGATTGATTGATATATTTTTTTACACACAGTACATACTGACAGGGATAACAAAATAAAGTCAATGACTTATTTCCATTGTGGTCCGTTTCCTTTTCTGTTTTTTCTCCACCTTCCGTTAGATTAATATTTCCTATGGCTGATCTATTCGCTTGACTCCGTCATGCTATAGGGAATCTGAGGACATGTTTCACAGGCACCTGTACGGACAGCCATGGGTCACACAGAAGGGAAGCATTGAAACGTGAGGACCCTTTCACCCCTTTACAGCCTCATCAATCAGTCTCAAGGCCACATAGACAGTTAGGCCATTTGTCATTCGCTTTTTCCTTTCTCTCCTTAGCCCTCCTTCAGGAAACACACACACACACACACACACACACACACACACACACACACACACACACACACACACACACACACGCACACACACACTGCTTTGGTGGCCTGACCCCCCCCCCCCCCCACCTCACACACACACATGCTTTAAGGCTTCCCAGAGATGGCCATCAATCTTAGAGTACATGCTATTGATTAACACTCACAGTGGCCACACAGACAACTACGTCTGTACAGTACACTAAGTACATATAGTTGAAGTCAGAAGTTTGCATACACTTAAGCAAAATACATTTAAACTCCGTTTTTCACAATTCCTGACAAATCAGAATAACAATTCCCTGTTTAGGTCAGTTAGGATCACCACTTTATTTTAAGAATGTGAAATGTCAGAATAATAGAAGAGAGAATTATTTATTTCAGCTTTCATCACATTTTCTTTCATCACATTCCCAGTGGGTCAGAAGTTTACATACACTCAATTAGTATTTGGTAGCATTGCCTTTAAATTGTTTAACTTGTGTCAAACGTTTCGGGAAGCCTTCCACAAGCTTCCCACAATAAGTTGGGTGAATTTTGGCCCATTCCTGCTGACAGAGCTGGTGTAACTGAGTCAGGTTTGTAGGCCTCCTTGCTTGCACACACTTTTCTTTTTCAGTTCTGCCCACAAATTTTCTATGGGATTGAGGTCAGGGCTTTGTGATGGCCACACCAATACCTTGACTTTGTTGTCCTTAAGCCATTTTGCCACAACTTTGGAAGTATGCTTGGGATCATTGGACATTTCTCCAAAAAGTACGATCTTTGTCCACATGTGCAGTTGCAAACAGTAGTCTGGCTTTTATATGGCGGTTTTGGAGCAGAGGCTTCTTCCTTGCTGAGCGGCCTTTCAGGTTAAGTCGATATAGGACTCATTTTACTGTGGATATAGATACTTTTGTACCTGTTTCATCCAGCATCTTCACAAGGTCCTTTGCTGTTATTCTGGGATTGATTTGCACTTTTCGCACCAAAGTACGTTCATCTCTAGGAGACAGAATGGTTCTAATTCCTGAGCGGTATGACGGCTGCGCGCTCCCATGGTGTTTACACTTGCATACTATTGTTTGTGCAAATAAATGTGGTACCTTCAGGCGTTTGGAAATTGTTCCCAAGGATTAACCAGACTTGTGGAGGTCTACAATTGTTTTTCTGAGGTCTTGGCTGATTTCTTTTGATTTTACCATGGTGTCAAGCAAAGAGGCACTGAGTTTGAAGGTGGGCTTTGACATACATCCACAGGTACACCTCCAATTGACTCAAATGATGTCAATTAAATCAAATCAAATTTATTTATATAGCCCTTCTTACATCAGCTGATATCTCAAAGTGCTGTATAGAAACCCAGCCTAAAACCCCAAACAGCAAGCAATGCAGGTGTAGAAGCACTAGGAAAAACTCCCTAGAAAGGCCAAAACCTAGGAAGAAACCTAGAGAGGAACCAGGCTATGAGGGGTGGCCAGTCCTCTTCTGGCTGTGCCGGGTGGAGATTATAACATAACATGGCCAAGATGTTCAAATGTTCATAAATGACCAGCATGGTCAAATAATAATAATCACAGTAGTTGTCGAGGGTGCAACAGGTCAGCACCTCAGGAGTAAATGTCAGTTGGCTTTTCATAGCCGATCATTGAGAGTATCTCTACCGCTCCTGCTGTCTCTAGAGAGTTGAAAACAGCAGGTCTGGGACAGGTAGCACGTCTGATGAACAGGTCAGGGTTCCATAGCCGCAGGCAGAACAGTTGAAACTGGAGTAGCGGCACGGCCAGGTGGACTGGGGACAGCAAGGAGTCATCATGCCAGGTAGTCCTGAGGCATGGTCCTAGGGCTCAGGTCCTCCGAGAGACAGAAAGAAAGAGAGAATTAGAGAGAGCATACTTAAATGCACACAGGACACCGGATAAGACAGGAGAAATACTCCAGATATAACAGACTGACCCTAGCCCCTCGACACATAAACTACTGCAGTAGAAATACTGGAGGCTGAGACAGGAGGGGTCAGGAGACACTGTGGCCCCATCCGTTGATACCCCCGGACAGGGCCAAACAGGCAGGATATAACCCCACCCACTTTGCCAAAGCACAGCTCCCACACCACTAGAGGGATACCTTCAACCACCAACTTACCATCCTGAGACAAGGCCGAGTATGATGCCATCTATTTTGTGAAGGGCACCAGTCCCTCCTGCAGCAAAGCCCCCCACAACATGATGCTGCCACCCCGGCGCTTCACGGTTGTGATGGTGTTCTTCGGCTTGCAAGCATCCCACTTTTTCCTCCAAACATAACGATGGTCATTATGGCCAAACAGTTCAATTTTTGTGTCATCAGACCAGAGGACATTTCTCCAAAAAGTATGATCTTTGTCCCAATGTGCAGTTGCAAACCGTAGTCTGTGATCTTTTGATTGTCCCATGATGTCAAGCAAAGAGGCACTGAGTTTGAAGGTAGCCCTTGAAATACATCCACAGCTACACCTCCAATTGACTCAAATGATGTCAATTAGCCTATCAGAAGCTTCTAAAGCCATGAAATCATTTTCTGGAATTTTCCAAGCTGTTTAAAGACAAAGTCAACTTAGTGTATGTGAACTTCTGACCTACTAGAATTGTGATACAGTAAATGATAAGTGAAATAATCTGTCCGTAAACAATTGTTGGAAAAATTACTTGTGTCATGCACAAAGTAGATGTTCTAACCGATTTGCCAAAACTATAGTTTGTTAACAAGAAATGTGTGAAGTGGTTGAAAAACAAGTTTTAATGACTCCAACCTAAGTGTATGTAAACTTCCGACTTTCGGACAACTAAACAACTATAGGTTTATAACCACAGAGAATGCAGCTACACTTGCTACTTCCCCCCTTTCCCCACCCCTCTCCCCAAAAGAACACAGTACAGTACACACACAGTCTGAGCCATTCATTTCTGGTTTCCCCCCTGGGCTGTTTGTGAGTCTCTGATTTAAGGTGGGTCTATTTTACGACATGCTCATTTTAACTGCACCTTTGCTGATTAGTGATACAGCCATACCGTTGTGTGCTGTGACGGGGCCAGTGATGGATGCTTGTGTGAAGAGTAAAGAAAACCAACTATTGCAGAGATTTGAATCATTAGTGATGGATGTTTGTGTGTGAGAGAGCGAGAGAGTGAGATCTGGGTTGAGGAGTGAAAAGTACAATTTCTGTTCTGAATATGTGACACGGTGCAGAGGGATGACATCATCACCACCCGCTACAGCTTGCAGAGATGTACATACAGTGGGTGCATTTGTAAATTCAATCTGGAGTGCCAGAGTGCGCTCAGAGTGCGCTCTGGGCGTTCGTAAATTCAGAGCGTTTCGCTCTCTGGCATTCAGAGTGCACACTGGACGCTCTGGCCGAGGAGTAGGGTTGATCCGAGCGTTATGACCTCACAACGGCAGTCAAGCACCCAAGCTAACTGGCAAATGTTGGCTAACTTGCTAGAAACTTCCAGAAACAAATGAGAGCACCTCACTCTGACCATTTTACACACTCTTGCAGAGCTGGTTAGGCTGTTTTCGTGTTATACAGAGCGTTGGTGACTGTAACTGTGCTGCTGGCAACAATTTAATAACGCTTTTTTGCCGACGTTTACGGACGTTTATGAAAGCTCAACACCCGTTGAATTCCTCAGTTATTCTGCACTCTGGCACACTCAGATGAGAGTGCTCTGAAATAGGAGTAGATAGCCAGAGTGAATTTACGAACAGATAGCCAGAGTGAATTTATGAACGGACCCAGTATGTACAGTGTACAGTATGGACCATTGACATAGAATGAATAGAACAGGCATCCCCATTCAAGTCAATGATGGCATAATGGGTGGACTGACGGGTGTACCCATAGGAACAAAGCAGGAAGTGTACCCATCAATCTGTGCTGTGATTTGTTAATTCAAGTCAACTGACATTACAAAAAAATGCATTCCATTGCATGAGCCACATCAGTTAACCCTTTCACACGTACCATCACACCTTACAAAGTTATGTCCAGAATGTGAGCAGTTTATTTTTGGATTCAATGTTCAGATATTCACAGAAGAATATATAGCATAACACAATCATCCTAACCGGAAAAATGTAGGCTACATTTGTCCTAGCGCTAACTGAGGAAAGATTGACCCAACACACGCAGTCATATTTTCTAACTCTCGGCTGACAAACTACAATATGAATTAGCTAATAGCAATTACTATGCATAATTAATCACATCACGGGTGAGCTCACCATTGATCGAAATAATTAGGTAAAGCACTTTTTAGAAATCGAAAGTAATCCGACGATTAGTTTCAGCGCGCACCCATGCATTTTTTCCTCACAGAAACCGAAGACAATAAGAGAAGACGAGATGAGTTTGGTCTGTTTATAGTATGCATGTTGAAGGGGTGTGTCAATCACTGTCGTTCACATCCCACCCTTCATTTCCGGAAGTCCTCAAAAAATGAGTGAACTCTTACTCACCTCATTTTGTTATAACATCTTTGGTCAAACAGACGATTACGTGAACCCAGAATGCATTGAATGTCAACAAACATGGCTACACAGCTGGAATTAGCTTAGCTCATCATAATCAGTACAACCTTCAAAAAAGTATTTTACACACATAATATGTGCCCATTACAATCTGTGCAAGAATCGGAATGCATGATTTGTCACCTAGATTTGAAAACATGTGAATAAAACCGTAAATACACAAATAATTGCCACACAAAACATTTTCTGATAGTGATTTATTGATACAAGTGGCGCGTGCCGGCAGTCCTCTTCTGGCTGTGCCGGGTGGAGATTATAACATAACATGGCCAAGATGTTCAAATGTTCATAAATGACCAGCATGGTCAAATAATAATAATCACAGTAGTTGTCGAGGGTGCAACAGGTCAGCACCTCAGGAGTAAATGTCAGTTGGCTTTTCATAGCCGATCATTGAGAGTATCTCTACCGCTCCTGCTGTCTCTAGAGAGTTGAAAACAGCAGGTCTGGGACAGGTAGCACGTCTGATGAACAGGTCAGGGTTCCATAGCCGCAGGCAGAACAGTCGACACATAAACTACTGCAGTAGAAATACTGGAGGCTGAGACAGGAGGGGTCAGGAGACACTGTGGCCCCATCCGTTGATACCCCCGGACAGGGCCAAACAGGCAGGATATAACCCCACCCACTTTGCCAAAGCACAGCTCCCACACCACTAGAGGGATACCTTCAACCACCAACTTACCATCCTGAGACAAGGCCGAGTATGATGCCATCTATTTTGTGAAGGGCACCAGTCCCTCCTGCAGCAAAGCCCCCCACAACATGATGCTGCCACCCCGGCGCTTCACGGTTGTGATGGTGTTCTTCGGCTTGCAAGCATCCCACTTTTTCCTCCAAACATAACGATGGTCATTATGGCCAAACAGTTCAATTTTTGTGTCATCAGACCAGAGGACATTTCTCCAAAAAGTATGATCTTTGTCCCAATGTGCAGTTGCAAACCGTAGTCTGTGATCTTTTGATTGTCCCATGATGTCAAGCAAAGAGGCACTGAGTTTGAAGGTAGCCCTTGAAATACATCCACAGCTACACCTCCAATTGACTCAAATGATGTCAATTAGCCTATCAGAAGCTTCTAAAGCCATGAAATCATTTTCTGGAATTTTCCAAGCTGTTTAAAGACAAAGTCAACTTAGTGTATGTGAACTTCTGACCTACTAGAATTGTGATACAGTAAATGATAAGTGAAATAATCTGTCCGTAAACAATTGTTGGAAAAATTACTTGTGTCATGCACAAAGTAGATGTTCTAACCGATTTGCCAAAACTATAGTTTGTTAACAAGAAATGTGTGAAGTGGTTGAAAAACAAGTTTTAATGACTCCAACCTAAGTGTATGTAAACTTCCGACTTTCGGACAACTAAACAACTATAGGTTTATAACCACAGAGAATGCAGCTACACTTGCTACTTCCCCCCTTTCCCCACCCCTCTCCCCAAAAGAACACAGTACAGTACACACACAGTCTGAGCCATTCATTTCTGGTTTCCCCCCTGGGCTGTTTGTGAGTCTCTGATTTAAGGTGGGTCTATTTTACGACATGCTCATTTTAACTGCACCTTTGCTGATTAGTGATACAGCCATACCGTTGTGTGCTGTGACGGGGCCAGTGATGGATGCTTGTGTGAAGAGTAAAGAAAACCAACTATTGCAGAGATTTGAATCATTAGTGATGGATGTTTGTGTGTGAGAGAGCGAGAGAGTGAGATCTGGGTTGAGGAGTGAAAAGTACAATTTCTGTTCTGAATATGTGACACGGTGCAGAGGGATGACATCATCACCACCCGCTACAGCTTGCAGAGATGTACATACAGTGGGTGCATTTGTAAATTCAATCTGGAGTGCCAGAGTGCGCTCAGAGTGCGCTCTGGGCGTTCGTAAATTCAGAGCGTTTCGCTCTCTGGCATTCAGAGTGCACACTGGACGCTCTGGCCGAGGAGTAGGGTTGATCCGAGCGTTATGACCTCACAACGGCAGTCAAGCACCCAAGCTAACTGGCAAATGTTGGCTAACTTGCTAGAAACTTCCAGAAACAAATGAGAGCACCTCACTCTGACCATTTTACACACTCTTGCAGAGCTGGTTAGGCTGTTTTCGTGTTATACAGAGCGTTGGTGACTGTAACTGTGCTGCTGGCAACAATTTAATAACGCTTTTTTGCCGACGTTT
This sequence comes from Salvelinus namaycush, assembly GCF_016432855.1. NCBI lineage: Eukaryota > Metazoa > Chordata > Actinopteri > Salmoniformes > Salmonidae > Salvelinus > Salvelinus namaycush. Next base: position 10,600,808 of record NC_052344.1, read on the forward strand.
ACGGACGTTTATGAAAGCTCAACACCCGTTGAATTCCTCAGTTATTCTGCACTCTGGCACACTCAGATGAGAGTGCTCTGAAATAGGAGTAGATAGCCAGAGTGAATTTACGAACAGATAGCCAGAGTGAATTTATGAACGGACCCAGTATGTACAGTGTACAGTATGGACCATTGACATAGAATGAATAGAACAGGCATCCCCATTCAAGTCAATGATGGCATAATGGGTGGACTGACGGGTGTACCCATAGGAACAAAGCAGGAAGTGTACCCATCAATCTGTGCTGTGATTTGTTAATTCAAGTCAACTGACATTACAAAAAAATGCATTCCATTGCATGAGCCACATCAGTTAACCCTTTCACACGTACCATCACACCTTACAAAGTTATGTCCAGAATGTGAGCAGTTTATTTTTGGATTCAATGTTCAGATATTCACAGAAGAATATATAGCATAACACAATCATCCTAACCGGAAAAATGTAGGCTACATTTGTCCTAGCGCTAACTGAGGAAAGATTGACCCAACACACGCAGTCATATTTTCTAACTCTCGGCTGACAAACTACAATATGAATTAGCTAATAGCAATTACTATGCATAATTAATCACATCACGGGTGAGCTCACCATTGATCGAAATAATTAGGTAAAGCACTTTTTAGAAATCGAAAGTAATCCGACGATTAGTTTCAGCGCGCACCCATGCATTTTTTCCTCACAGAAACCGAAGACAATAAGAGAAGACGAGATGAGTTTGGTCTGTTTATAGTATGCATGTTGAAGGGGTGTGTCAATCACTGTCGTTCACATCCCACCCTTCATTTCCGGAAGTCCTCAAAAAATGAGTGAACTCTTACTCACCTCATTTTGTTATAACATCTTTGGTCAAACAGACGATTACGTGAACCCAGAATGCATTGAATGTCAACAAACATGGCTACACAGCTGGAATTAGCTTAGCTCATCATAATCAGTACAACCTTCAAAAAAGTATTTTACACACATAATATGTGCCCATTACAATCTGTGCAAGAATCGGAATGCATGATTTGTCACCTAGATTTGAAAACATGTGAATAAAACCGTAAATACACAAATAATTGCCACACAAAACATTTTCTGATAGTGATTTATTGATACAAGTGGCGCGTGCCGGCAGTCAACCACGTACCCTTTCACTGTAAACCATTCAGTGTTGTTGTTTATGTATGTAGCTAGTGAGCTAAGCTGAAGCATTAGCAATGTCTTTCAAAAGGAGACAACAAACAAATGTGGAAATTCTGGAGATTTTTTTAAAATTCTGACAATGAGTCAGAGTATGAAAGTCAGGAATCAGATTCTGACTGAGTGAGGAGCTGCCCCCCAACCTTGTAGCCATTGAGAACCCTGAATCTGAATTTCCCTTGTCCACTGACGAAGTCCCAGGTCCCTTTGAAGATGCTGGTGGTGATGGAGGCATACCAACAGTGGATGAAGTACAGGAGTTCTGTGGTAGCTGGAAGGCCACCAGTCATTTCACCCCTCCTGGCCCTGCTGTTTGCTTTGGCGAGTCCCAGTCTGGAGTGCAACGCCCCTTGCCATTTCCAACTGAGGCAGAGTGCTTCAAGTTGTTTCTGACAGAGGAGCTGGTGGGAGACATAGTAGAGACCAATCGCTATGCCTTGGAGCTACAGGATAAGAGAGAGCCAGGAGTGGGGGACAACCACAATTAGTGAAATGTATACATTCCTGGTGACAGTAAAGACTGCTTTCTAGTTCTGCTGCTATGACTGCATTTCATCAACGCTACTACCATCCTAAATGACCCGTTATACAAAATAAGAAATGTTAACAGCTGGCAGTAAAGTGGCATGACAAACGAGACGTCCATGTCCTCTCCACTGTCCATACAGCAACCATGTCGGCCACAGGGAAGGTGGACCACCTGACGGGAGAGAGAAACAAACGTCCATGTCCTCTCCACTGTCCATACAGCAACCATGTCGGCCACAGGGAAGGTGGACCACCTGACGGGAGAGAGAAACAAACCAGACAGAGAACCATCAAACCAGACTGCGTGCTTGACTATTACCTCAAAATGGGGGCAGTGGATAAGGCTGACATGATAAACAGCTTTGTGGAATGCACTCAGAAAACGACCAAGTGGTATAAGATATTTTTCCAGGGTAGCGTCAAAATACAACATGCCAATACTTCTGACGCATTTAGCATTGTTTTACAGAACTAATAGAATAATGTAACTAGCTACATAAGCACGATTGAATATAACACCATAAAAGGTGAGTAACATGAGTAACGTTACCTAGCGTGTCCGCGGTTATGAGGAATATACACAAATATATTATGCTCCATTCACACAGTGAGCTACAGTAGAAACGGTATAACACGACACAATAACGTAATTAGGCACTTACTTTGATAGAAACGCAGTCTTGATTTGAAGATGGGTCTCTGTAGTGACGCTTCTAGCACTGAGACGCTGTGCCACTTGGGAGTCATAAGGCCAGGGTAGCTTCGAAATACAACACATGCTAATACTTCCCTGACGCAATTAGCATTGTTTTCCAGAGCTAATAGGAGAATGTAGCTAGATACATAAGCATTGAGTATAACACCATAAATGTTATGAAATGAGTAACGTTACATCGCGTGTCCGCGGTTATAAGGAATATACACAAAAACATGACGTTACAGTAGAAACGACATAACACGACATGCAGAAACTATTATAACGTATTGTAACGACCCTGGGTTTATAAGCGCGGAAATCGACTCTGCCGTTCGAGCATGCTTTTGCGGCACAGTCGATAGCGCGCCGGACCTCGGGCTAGAAGGTCGAGGGTTCGAGACCCGCTCCCTGCTGTTTCATTACATTGGTGTCGGAAGTGATCGGACCTCGCATCCACGACAGTGCGTGTGCTTGGCCGGTGAGCGCGTTCCTGTAAGACGTAAAGTCGCAAGCTAGCGCGAGGACACGCTCTTTGAAAGGAGGGAGTAGTGTAACGACCCTGGGTTTATAAGCGCGGAAATCGACTCTGCCGTTGGAGCATGCTTTTGCGGCACAGTCGATAGCGCGCCGGACCTCGGGCTAGGAGGTCGAGGGTTCGAGACCTGCTCCCTGCCTGTTTCATTACAGTATTAAGGCACTTTGATAGAAACGCACACATTTCCAAAGGTATTATTGGTAACGAAAACAACTTTGATTTCGATGCAGGCGACAGGTGGAAAATATGAACACGTGTATGCAGGACGGCAGATGAGTAAATGTCCTGCACAAACAATTGAGAAGTGTTTGGGGAATTTTGTCCGGGTCAGAAATGTCAAAAAAAATTAATTGGTCCGCAAAAGTAAAAATGACTACTTTTATGTGAATGAATGAGGCGGAACACACCTCATTTCAAACTGTTATTAGAAAATAAAAAACTTGTTAGAAAATAATTTAAAATTGACAAATAAAACAGGCTGCGTGCTTTGGTTTGAGGGCAGCGCAGATTAAATGTACTGTTACATAACAATCACATTCTTGAATGGAGAGAACGTTCTAACATCACGTGCATAAAAAAACTCACGCTGGGGCGACCGTTAGAAATATTTGGAACTCACGCATGAAAGGGTTAACATCATTTGAATGAACATTCTACATGACCATTGAAATTATTGCATCACAATACCAGGCAGCCATTGCAAGTATACCCATGAGTTTACCAGTCAAATATCCAGGCTTAGAGCTTCCAACTCTGTTCAATTCATTCTATCTACAATCCATGCTTCATCTAGATATGTTCGTGCCACTGAATGAATTTAAAATATTCATGGGAGACTGTTACGGAGGAGTGTAAATGCTTTTCTTAGGCTGGATCATGTTGTTTTTTTGTATTGTTGTATGTTTTAATGATGTAATGTATTGATTGTGGCAGCCTTCTTGGGCAGGTCTCCCTTGAAAAAGAGACTCTGGGTCTCAATGGGCTTTTCCTGGTTAAATAAAGGTTAAATAAAAAATAAAAAAGGTATTCTATGGTATAAACAGCTCAAAAGACACAGCCCATGGGTCCAAAATAGCTTCACGCCAGTAACCATGGTGACGACAGACAGCGCTTCACAGCTTCACAGCATCATAACCACACAGAACAGCGATCCTCTTAACCACTAAAGCGCCACTAAATCACCATAATGCCGACGCAAAACTCTGCGCTGGATTGTTGTATGTCAATAGTAAAGGGTTAACGTCACTAGAACATGGTCATCTCACCTCAGACAGAGATCATATAATTACTGAGTCTTTTCACAAGTATGGTAGCACAGGGGGTAGTGGGCGGGTCATATGGTTTAAGAGTTCATCTGTGTTTTTGTTCGAGCTTCAAAAAAAAAAATGAAATGTTGCATGTATCTGTAGGCTAGATAATGACCCGTTTAGTGGTTTTGATTCATTTTCATTGGCTTTCAATTTATATCCCCCTTTTTCTATTCCCCTCGGTCAATCAGCATTACTAGAATAAAACTGCTCTCTAAACATCCTGTTACAACTATGATTAAAGTCAACTAAAGATGCGTTACATTACTGTGGAAGTATAGTCTTTTCTTCTTAGGTTTAGGTTTGTATCATTTTGGGGCTGTGAGAAACATAGCCTATTAAACAGGGAGTTAGAGGCTATCCCACTGTCCCTCTGTGGCTTTTGCAGTAGCCAAATACATGTGTTGTGTTCTCCAAGGTCCTGAATTTCTCTTAGCACAATATCCGCATAGCCAGGGCTGCACAATCATTTCCCCCCTCTCTCTCTCTCTCTCTCTCTCTCTCTCTCTCACACTCTCTCTCACTCTCTCTCTTTCTCTCTCTCTCTCTCTCTCTCTCTCTCTCTCTCTCTCTCATATTTTCAAAACGTGACAATGTGCAATCGGTGTTATTTTGGAATTGGTTGGTATCAAGAGGCCGCCCGCGAGATAATTCATTAGAGGCGTAGGGCGGTAAAACACGCACCGTTTTGTTGAACCAGAGTGGCGCAGCCATCCTGGCTAGCTAGCTAAGTAAACTTGGCGAAAGGGGTGGGAGCACGAGAGAGCCTCGGTTCAGCATGGTGTGGGGAGCATTTGGGCAGTAGCGGTGCGTGGGTAAAATCACTGGGGTAGCCAAACCCCCCGCCCCCCCCAAAAAAATGTTAGAACCTATGTGTTGGGATAATTGCGTTGTTTACTAAATAACCTGTTCATTCATATGCCGCAAGGCAAATACATTCAACCACACCTTTGTTTTATCGCAAAACCGGATTACAACCTCTGTAACAGACAGTTACATAACAAGCAGCATGGTCAAGCAAGTTAATGTTTATGACATTTTCGGACAACTAAACAACTATAGGTCTATAACCACAGAGAATTATCGCAAGATGCAAAGAAAAAGGTAGCTGCCTCCACTATTCCAGCACCATTTCAACTTCAACATTGCAACGTCATCAAATCACTTCTTCTTCTTAGTCTAATACAGTGACAACTACAAGATACCAAAAACGATTTAGTCCAACCAATGTAAGCTAAATATGATGTGGCTGTCCATGGTTCTGATTTCTGTGCGTGAGTGTTTTTTCCCTTTGAACGTTCATCAAGTAGAAAACATGTTGACTCACCCTACTTGTAGAGAAACGACAATGTCATCCTCCTCTCTTTCATATTGACTAAACGTCAATCTCTCTGTCATACAGTGCAGCTTTTATTATTTGTTGTCCTAGGCTACCTGGCTAAAATGCTTGTTCCCTAGCCTAACTTACATTCATGGGTAACTTTAGCTACATATTGAACTTCCATCCTCTCAGGCCAGGGGGCACAATAATGTATGAATTAATGGTTGGATCAGAATCGCCATTATAATCATTGGTCAGTACAGAGAATGAAGTAAAACCACAAGTCTAAATCCCTATCTCCACTCATGGCTAATTTAGGAAAGGGACAATTGTAGCTACCTAGCTACCAGAGAACAGCAACACCACGAGTTGCAACAATTCAAGTTGTTTCTGTCAATGATTTGGTGCGCCAGGACCATTCATTTACATTACATTTTACATTTAGCAGACACTCTTATCCAGAGCGACTTACATTTAACCTTTTTTTATTTAACTAGGCAAGTCAGTTAAGAACAAACTCTTAATTTCAATGACGGCCTAGGAACAACTGCCTTGTTCAGGGGCAGAACGACAGATTTGTACCTTGTCAGCTCGGGGATTTGAACTTGCAACCTTTCGGTTACTAGCCCAACGCTCTAACCACTAGGCTACCCTGCCGCCCCACAGTTGAGCTCGCTCAGTTTAGCTCAACGCTGATTGGCAAATTTGTTATACTTTTTTTTATCAAGGGAGGGCAAACGCTCGCTGGCTTTCCATGCATTCCATGCTACAGGCGGCAACAATGTCATACCCGAACGTACCAGACGGCATCAGAAATATGGCCTACGCGTAGAGAGACAGAGTGGCGCTGTTTCGCTCCCTCGTATGCTTTCTCCTGTGAGATACGTTCAGCCTCTTGCAAATTGAAGGAACATTATGAAACACAGAGACGAAAGACACATTTTTGTTTATTTTTTATTTTTATTTTTATTTTTGTCAATTTTTGGGGGGAAGCCTGGCTTCCCTTGTCATCCATGAATACACGCCACTGCATTTGGAAATCAAAGACCCTATTACCAACAGACCCAAATCCCCAGCACGACAGAAATTGGGAAATGAATGAACAATGCCATGTCAGTATCACCAAGTCATTTTAGTGTGCGTGCGCTGCATCAGGGTTGGCAATGAATCCAGTTATTTCACTATCGGGATTTAGGCCAAGCCTGTGTGCCCATTTTATTATACAAGTGCCAGCATGATTCAGAACTTGTGATGCATGGCACGCGATATCACCCGCTGCGTGCCCTCCTTTGGCCCAATGATATCCATGTTTCCCTTTGAACGAGGGGGCCGCCCGTGGTCTCTGTGATGCGGAATATACATGTCGATCTCGAAGAATAATATGCATCCCAGGGTTGAAACACTGTAAGGCTTCACCATAACTAATTTGTGTCAATTACTTCAACACATATAGTAATTAAAGATTACTATGGAGTGGCCTGCCTGGGCTTCTAGTGCCCCAGCGGACTAAATAGATGTTTTTATTGTCACATACATCATGTGTTGTTTTACAGGGTCAACCATAGTAGTACTGCACCCCTGGAGCAAAGTATGGTTAAGTGCCTTGCTCAAGGGCACATCGCTTGGCTACCTGCCACCCTACAGCTTCTCCTCGGGGGGGTTGAGTGTCTTCTCCAGGGATGAGTGCTGTCGGGTGGGGGTCAATGCTCACTGCGCTAGACAATGACATACATACATCATGTTAATGACGTCTATAAAGTCTCCGTGGACATCTGCTGAGTGCTGAGGGGGAGAACATATACCTCGACTGCGGTGCGCTCCACTCCCCCCTCCGCTCCTTGGGGCTCCCCTCTCACCTGAAAACTGTCTCCATCTAGCGGTGCTCCGGTTGAGCATCAGTGACAGTGCCCAGAGACAAGGAGGTTGGAATGACGGCCTGTGTATTAGCAACCACCTGCAAATACACTTTCAGTCAAATCTCCTTTTATGCACAACGTATTGCAGGCTAGTGCTTTGATGCGATACTACTCTGTCAGGACGGTGTGGTACAGAGTCCGTTTCAGAAAGATATTTGGTTAATGCTGACACGGGCGTGCATAACGGGGTATCCGCAAGGCATCAAGGAGGAGCGCTTCATTTGATTACACAGAAGTGAAATAATGCCCGGAGCACTTCACACGCCCCCAACGAACTGGGGAGAGGAACTTGGGTTTTCGGCGCAGCTGCACAGCAGTGAGAGTGGCGGAGAGGAGAGTCAGCCGAGCCAACAACTTCCATAATTGTTGCTCTCCTTCAACGATTCCGCAAATTCGGTTATTGACCCCCCCCCCCCCCCCCCCCCTTCTCTCTCTAGTGGTTATTATATAATTATTCAACGGTTGCCTCCGCTGGTGACATTTTGAGCTGGAGCGGCAGCTTGTGTTATGCTGGTAGCACACTTGTGCATTTGTGTGTGTCTGTGGTGAGCGCGTGTGTGTTAGTGTGTGTGTGTGTGTGTGTGTGTGATTTTATGTCCTTTCGCGCTTCAGCTGCGAACACAGAGCACAGTTATCGGTGTGGACTCGGCCCATACAGTCATTGGTCTCCGAAGAGGATCACAGTTGCGCTTTTCTTGAAAAGCTCGAGCTCTAGGAGTGATAAAGAAGCGGGAGGCGCGAGCTGAGCTTCCGGGTGTTGTTTGGCTAGAGAAAGCGCTCGATAATGTCCTTGTATGACTGGAGCCAAGTCTTTTCCCGTGTTTGAAGCACGGAATTACTCCCGTTTTGAACTTGTTGCTGGATCGTTTCCACCCTTTTGCCAAGGGGAGAATTTTCTGGATACTTTTGTGTGCAGAGAGGATTGTTTTATATTAGAAAGAGAACGGAAAGCTTTATTTTTCAAACCAGTCACTTTTACGCAGAGGTGAGAAGGCTACATTACTCGTTTGTTGTATGCGCTTTCAATTTCCAGACTATTGCCGTTGAATCATGTATGTTCTACTGCTAAATATTGGTTCAGTGACTACTCGTTCTCACGCTTTACATTCACTATCGACGACAGTAGGGCTATACATGGGACATGTCTATGCAATGCATTTAGATGTTATTATTTATTGAGTTTCAGAAGGAAACCGAATGAACAGCATGTGGACGATATATTCATGTCAGCCATGCATGATATGTTACAGTGTAGCCTATGAGTAGGCTAATGCTTGGGTTGTTTTCCTGCCTCTCCAGATGTCTTCTCGCCGCGCTGTGGTTTTGTGATCACCCACCAGAGCGTCGAGAGCTCTTCACCGGGACCGGGTCTCACACAGTGGGTCACCATGGCAGCGGGAGTGGCGGCGTGGTTACCCTTCGCCCGGGCGGCTGCTATAGGATGGATGCCGGTAGCCAGTGCGCCCATGCCGACGCCCCCACCGGACAACCGGCGAAAGCAGGACGGGCTCATCTTGCTCAATGTCAGCGGACAGAAGTTCCAGACGTGGCGGAATACATTGGAGCGGTACCCGGACACTTTACTGGGCAGCACAGAGCGGGAATTTTTCTTCCACGAGGAGACAAACGAATACTTTTTCGACCGTGACCCGGATATTTTCAGATACATTCTGAACTTCTACCGTACCGGGAAGCTGCACTACCCGCGCCAGGAGTGCATCTCGGCCTACGACGAGGAGCTGGCCTTCTTTGGGATCATACCGGAGATCATAGGGGACTGTTGCTATGAAGAGTACAAGGACCGGCGGCGGGAGAACCAGGAAAGGATCCAGGATGACGAGGACAGCGAGAACCAGAACGATATGGTCCCGCCCGATATGACATTCCGAGAAACCATGTGGCGGGCCTTCGAGAACCCCCACACGAGCACCATGGCCCTGGTGTTTTATTATGTCACCGGCTTCTTCATTGCCGTTTCCGTGATGGCCAACGTGGTAGAGACGGTCCCGTGCGGGACTTTGCCAAATCGGGTCAAACAGGTGTCGTGCGGGGAGCGGTACGCCTTGGCATTTTTCTGTCTGGATACGGCCTGTGTCATGATATTCACCGTGGAGTACCTGCTGCGTCTAATGGCGGCGCCCAGCCGCTGGAACTTCATCAAGAGCGTGATGAGCGTCATCGATGTGGTGGCCATAATGCCCTACTACATCGGCCTGGTCATGACGGACAACGAGGACGTCAGCGGGGCCTTCGTCACCCTGAGGGTCTTCCGCGTTTTCAGGATTTTCAAATTCTCCCGCCACTCTGCGGGGCTGCGCATCCTGGGCTACACGCTGAAGAGCTGCGCCTCGGAGCTGGGCTTCCTGCTCTTCTCCCTCACCATGGCCATCATCATCTTCGCCACTGTCATGTTCTACGCCGAGAAGGGCTCCTCAGCCAGCAAGTTCACCAGTATCCCAGCAGCCTTCTGGTACACCATCGTCACCATGACAACTCTGGGGTAGGTGCTGATCCAGCTTACCATACAGTGCAGATGTGTGATCACATGCTCAGGAGGTATGTTGTCGTGTCAACCCTAAATCAGCAGCATTGGTTTGCTGTTGCTCTCTCCTTTGAGTGTGTTCTCTCTATGCGGCTGCAGTGTGAATGGAAGGTTGGGTAAATGGCTCAGAGGCCTGCCTAAATCCTCCATTTACATGAAACACCTTCACGTGAACGGTTTAGGGCATTCACAATAACATTCACATTCAAAGACCTCAGAGGCATTTACCTTATTCACAGGCCAAGCTGTAGGCATATGATGTCATCATATCATAACCACTGCAGCAGTTCTCATCATTAAGATTCACACCTCTTCAACACAGTCAAATGAAGAGAGCTATACATAGAAAACATGGGAGGAGCAGAGAGAGATCAATGACAAGATTTAAATCAGAATATACAGCAATAGATTTCTCTCACACAGCCCATCTCTCTAGCCATACTCAGTTTGAAAAGTGGCAACAGCTGCAGAGCTGCAGTCTAATCTGTGCAAGAGGCATCTATTGCTGTTGATGTGTACACCCATTCATTAAAATGAGTCCTGGGGCTACTGTTCATTGATGCCTTTGCCGGTTTCTCCCACCTGCGCTGTGCAGTAGTAGCCTATTGTGCGCTCTCCATGGTGTTGAAAAGAGAGTGGGGCGCTGTGGGGAAACAGAGCCGCAAGCATAGCAGTTGCACTGGGCTCTCTGTGGTGCTGAAGCGGAGCGTCAAGCATGGCAGTGCAGTACAGTGCGCTCTCAATGGTGCTGAAACGAAGCGCTGCGGCTCTCTTCAGCATTGCGTGCTCTAGCATTGCCGTTACTTTCCCTGCCAACAGTTCACGGGTGTGAATCAGCCTCTAAAGTGGTAATCAAATGGAGCGCTAAAACCCACGTCTGACGCTTTGATCACAGCGCCGTTGAAGTCCATTCGGCTCATGAACACAAACGTGGAGTGGCAGCGTCATAGTTAACATGATGGATTTCACAAGGCTCAATTGCTCATAGGTCAAGAGCTGGTATTTCTCTATTTGATTGGTTTGTTTTGTTCATTATTGAGCCTATTGCCTGACAGTGTGACTATATGTGTCTCCCATTGAATTTGATTGGAAGGCCTGTTGTGCTCTGATTACTTTATTCTGTAATTGCATGTGTAGAAGGGGAGAGATGGAGAGAAAATAGTGGCTAAGAGAAAGAGGTAGAGGAATAGATTGCCACACCTCATTGTGTGTAATTTGTGTAGTAGCATGTCCCCACTGTCAGATTGGATGATATCAATAACAAAATGCAATTACTGGTTCACACTCACCACTGAGCTAATGACTGACGCAGTAGGAGTGGCACGTTCTTTCTGTGAGTGTTTGTGTGTCTTGGCCTTTCTGTTAATGAGATAGGCCTAAGACAAAGAAATTCAGGGAAGAAAAGCAACCTTCTCTCACACACAGACACAGTAACCTCACTGATACACAGCCAAGCTCTCATCCATAACCAGAAACCATTCTGTTGGCTCATAATAGAAGCCTCACCTCTTTGTTTTGCCGATGTGTCAATCAGCTGGTCACTGTGTGTGGTGTGTTTCTGGCTGCAGTGCCAGTGTGTGTGTCTGTGCGCGGGTGCGGGCGATGGCAGTACCTGAGGCCAGTCTGTGTTTACTGTGCCCACGGCTTGACAGGTGGTGACTACACAGCTGCATCAGCCTTTGTTTGAGAGTACGAACACACAGTCATCTGTTTCTATTCTATTGCATCGGTCCAGTGCCTTACACAAAGCCATTGGATGAATCGAGTGTATGATAAAATGCCCTGGACCGTATTATCTCAAATAAATACATGTCCAGTACTCATGTCTGTAAAAATCCCTACAATTCTCTCAAATGTGTGTGTCTGTGTGTGTGTGTGTGCGTGTGTGTGCTCGTACATGCGTGCGAGGAGTGTTTTGGTAGATTGAGCAAGGACATAGCTCTTAAGCGGACGTAGGCTATCGTTCTTTAATGTCTCATTACCTTGCCAGGGGACCAGAGACATGGATGGATCTGTGGCTGGGAACTGCAGGGAGCAGGGGAGGGGAGGGAGGTGTGCTCAGTGAAACAGGCAAAAGAGAGAGAAGGAGGGAGGGAAAGAGATATAGAAAAAGAGAAGGAAAAGGTCATAGGGACATTTGGAAAAAGGGCAGAGAGAGGGAGTGAGATAAAGGTGGCAAGACAGAGAGAGAGAGACAGAGAGAAAGAAAGAGAGAGACAGAGAGACACAGAGAGAGAGAGATAAGAAGTCATAGCAGAGAGCAGTATGAGTTTTCTCTCACTGCTGTGTCTTTTATGAGCACACTGCAGTACTCCACGTTGCTCAATGCACCCATATACTTTAGCAATATCACTGGCTGCACCAAATTCACCATTATAAACTTGGTGGTTCGAGCCATGGTATATCAGACTGTATACCACGGGCCATGACAAAACATTTATTTGTACTGTTCTTATTACGCTGTTAACCAGTTTATAATAGCAATAAGGCACCTCGGGGGTTTGTGGTACATGGCCAATATACCACGGCTAAGGGTTGTGTCCAGGCACTCTGTGTTGCGTCGTGTGTAAGAACAGCCCTTTCCCGTGGTATATTGTCCATATACCACACCCGCTCAGGCCTTATTGCTTAAGTATACCTCAGCCTCTTACTGTTGCTAGCTCTCTCAAATCCCCTGCCTGTCTCTGACCTGCAGTATCACGCTGTATAAGGTCTGGCTCCTGTGGTGGAGTTGCCCAGGGGTTCATATTGTACTGTGTACACTGCGTGTCCATGCAGACTTCCGTGGTTTGGCTATCCCCGGGAAGAGAGGCAGTGTGTGTGTGTGTGTGTGTGTGTGTGTGTGTGTGTGTGTGTGTGTGTGTGTGTGTGTGTGTGTGTGTGTGTGTGTGTGTGTGTGTGTGTGTGTGTGTGTGTGTGTGTGTGTGTGTGTGTGTCTGTCTGTCTTTGCCTTTGTTTGTGTGTATCAGTGATTGGGAGGTGAACAACTTTAATGAATCATTAATCAAATGTTCATAGATGACCAGCAAGGTCAAATAATAACCACAGTTGTTATAGAATGTGTAACACTTGAATAACTCGAACCAGTGTCACAGCTTAACCCTCTTGTCCTGCTTCTGGCCCCGTGGCCCCTCACGGTCCCACTAATTGACTCGTTTGTGGATTTAGTGAAAGCGTCCAGGGCCAATTAAATCACTGCCATTCTAATTGGCTTATTCACTGTCAAACGGCATCCATTACTGAAGCAGCTGTCACTACTGGAGATGCTGAGGAGAGAATGAGTGAAGGAGAGAGGGAGAGACACTAATAGACTGACAGAGGAGAGAGGAAGAGTGAAAGATGGGCAATGACAGAGGGAGAGAGGCAAGTCAGCATACTCACTAAATGAGACACCTTTTTCCATTAATCAAGGGCTCAATGTGGACCCTCTGATATGTGCAGTTGACTGAATGAGATGCCTAGCCCCATGAGGATTTGCAGCTTCAATGGACAACCATTTGTTGCTTGCCGAAGGTGTTGCACACATGGTATAGGTTGGCTATGCATGATGTTACTCAAGGCCTGTCACGTTCCTGACCTTATTTTCCTTTGTTTAGCGTTGTTTAGTTGGTCAGGACGTGAGCTGGGTGGGCAGTCTATGTTATTTGTTTCTTGTTTAGGTTCATTGTTAATTAGCCTTATATGGTTCTCAATCAGGGGCAGGTGGTTGACGTTTCCTCTGATTGAGAACCATATTAAGGTAGGCTGTTCACACCGTTTGTTTGTGGGTGATTGTCTTCCGTGTCTGTGTATGTACCACACGGGACTGTTTCGTTTGTTTAGTCTGTTCCTGTTCGTGCGTTCTTCGTGTTATGTAAGTTCTCATGTCCAGGTCGGTCTACGTCGTTTTTGTTATTTTGTAATTTATCAAGTGTGCTTCGTGTTCGTCTTGTTTAAATAAATTCATCATGTATTCCACAAAAGCTGCGTTTTGGTCCGATCCCTGCTCCTCCTCAGACGAGGAGGAGAACAATCATTACAAGGCCATAGACTCATTCTAATAGGAGGCCATATAAAATTTGATTTGTCTCTAGGGTCTAGTCAGGATTATAGCTCCTAGGAACTCAGTAGTCACATGGGGATGGTCAAGGGTTAGAGGTCAAGTCTGTTGGGGTCACAAAAGGGTTACAGGCATGATCAGGACTCTCATTACTATGTCAGGAGCCTGGTAGGGACCCTGCCTCAGGTTTCATCCCGTACTGAGCCTAGATCTGTATGTCTCGAGCCCAATATGGAGCCGGACTCAGGTTGCACTCATTACTGGCTGACTTTGGATCAGTATATGCTGCCTGGGAGGAGACATGCAATAACAGCCTGGTATTATTCACGAACTGGTGTGGTCACCTGGATAAACAGAGCTTAAAGGGTTAAAGGGAAACTGCAAAATTGTTCATCTTCATATTCATCATCTCATCTCGCACCACCCCAACATCAACATATGTGAAAATGGAGCGTTTAAGTTTTGTCGTAAAAAAAGATAGAGGAAGACAAGTCTTTCCAATCACATCATGTATGTTATTTGTGTGATTTTGACCAATTATGAGTAGGCTTTACTTGTAACGTCTGCTTCCAACTCACACCCTCAAACAGGTAGCTCCCCTGAACGCAGCCCACTTTCCAGCCCACTTTCCAGCTCACACTCTCAAACCCCTAGATCCCCTGAACGCAACTCACTCTCCAGATCCCAATCACCTGAATGCTAATCACCTGTTCACACACCTGTATGTCATTATCACACACTATTTAGTTCAGTTCTTTGCACCCCATCACTGTGAGGTATTGTGTGTTTTGTGACACATGTCTTTCGGAGCTCTGTTTTTCCCGTGATTTACTCCTCCCGTGCACGATAGTTTTTGCCTGCCTCACTATCGATGCTTTTTGCCTATTCCCTGCCTATTCCCTACGACCGGTTGACTCTAGTGACATTTCCCTTTAATATAGGGCTGGTTGACTCTAGTGGCATTTCCCTTTAATATAGTGCTGGTTGACTCTAGTGACATTTCCCTTTAATATAGGGCTGGTTGACTCTAGTGACATTTACCTTTAATATAGGGCTGGTTGACTCTAGTGACATTTCCCTTTAATATTGGGCCGGTTGACTCTAGTGACATTTCCCTTTAATATAGCGCTGGTTGACTCTAGTGGCATTTCCCTTTAATATAGTGCTGGTTGACTCTAGTGACATTTCCCTTTAATATAGGGCTGGTTGACTCTAGTGACATTTACCTTTAATATAGGGCTGGTTGACTCTAGTGACATTTCCCTTTAATATAGGGCTGGTTGACTAGTGACATTTCCCTTTAATAAAGGGCTGGCATTTCCCTTTAATATAGTGCTGGTTGACTCTAGTGACATTTCCCTTTAATATAGGGCTGGTTGACTCTAGTGACATTTCCCTTTAATATAGGGCTGGTTGACTCTAGTGACATTTCCCTTTAATAAAGGGCTGGTTGACTCTAGTGACATTTCCCTTTAATATAGGGCTGGTTGACTCTAATGACATTTCCCTTTAATAAAGTGCTGGTTGACTCTAGTGACATTTCCCTTTAATATAGGGCTGGTTGACTCTAGTGACATTTCCCTTTAATATAGGGCCGGTTGACTCTAGTGACATTTCCCTTTAATATAGCGCTGGTTGACTCTAGTGGCATTTCCCTTTAATAAAGGGCTGGTTGACTCTAATGACATTTCCCTTTAATAAAGTGCTGGTTGACTCTAGTGACATTTCCCTTTAATATAGGGCTGGTTGACTCTAGTGACATTTCCCTTTAATATAGGGCTGGTTGACTCTAATGACATTTCCCTTTAATAAAGTGCTGGTTGACTCTAGTGACATTTCCCTTTAATATAGGGCTGGTTGACTCTAGTGACATTTCCCTTTAATATAGGGCTGGTTGACTCTAATGACATTTCCCTTTAATAAAGTGCTGGTTGACTCTAGTGACATTTCCCTTTAATATAGTGCTGGTTGACTCTAGTGACATTTCCCTTTAATATAGGGCTGGTTGACTCTAGTGACATTTCCCTTTAATATAGGGCTGGTTGACTCTAGCGACATTTCCCTTTAATATAGGGCTGGTTGACTCTAGTGACATTTCCCTTTAATATAGGGCTGGTTGACTAGTGACATTTCCCTTTAATAAAGGGCTGGCATTTCCCTTTAATATAGTGCTGGTTGACTCTAGTGACATTTCCCTTTAATAAAGTGCTGGTTGACTCTAGTGACATTTCCCTTTAATATAGGGCTGGTTGACTCTAGTGACATTTCCCTTTAATATAGGGCCGGTTGACTCTAGTGACATTTCCCTTTAATATAGGGCTGGTTGACTCTAGTGACATTTCCCTTTAATATAGGGCTGGTTGACTCTAGTGACATTTCCCTTTAATATAGGGCTGGTTGACTCTAGTGACATTTCCCTTTAATATAGGGCCGGTTGACTCTAGTGACATTTCCCTTTAATATAGGGCTGGTTGACTCTAGTGACATTTCCCTTTAATATAGGGCTGGTTGACTCTAGTGACATTTCCCTTTAATATAGGGCTGGTTGACTAGTGACATTTCCCTTTAATAAAGGGCTGGCATTTCCCTTTAATATAGTGCTGGTTGACTCTAGTGACATTTCCCTTTAATAAAGTGCTGGTTGACTCTAGTGACATTTCCCTTTAATATAGGGCTGGTTGACTCTAGTGACATTTCCCTTTAATATAGGGCTGGTTGACTCTAGTGACATTTCCCTTTAATATAGGGCCGGTTGACTCTAGTGACATTTCCCTTTAATATAGCGCTGGTTGACTCTAGTGACATTTCCCTTTAATATAGGGCTGGTTGACTCTAGTGACATTTCCCTTTAATATAGGGCTGGTTGACTCTAGTGACATTTCCCTTTAATAAAGGGCTGGTTGACTTGAGACCTGGAGGGCTTCAGTGTCTGCTGGTTTTCATGATTGTTGTCTCTGAACGGCTGGTTGGTTGGTGACTGGTTTAGACCTGGGAAACAAGGTTACTGAGGTTACTAGATTGAGAAAACAAACCAGCAGACGGTAAACAAAGATTTCCGATCAACCCATGCTAGATGTTGTCGGGGATGTGCACCTGTTTCATCTAAGAAATCAGATGAATCAACTAGATGAGCGTGTCGAAAAAATCAGTCAGAAATGGTCAGATTCTATCAAAGTCACGTGACGGAGTAGATGCCCAATTATGTCGCAGACGGTGGCCCAAATGTGCAGTTCTGCTCATCACGCGCGACACGCTCCTGCCATGTGACCAACCATGTCACAGCATGGGACTATGACAAGAGAGGCTGAACGATGACAGGAGAGGCGACCGTTCAGTTGACCACGTACCCGAACGGAGTGGACTGCAATTGGAAGATGAGGATGATTTACTTTTGACTATTTTTGCGATGACATAATTATGGTAATGCTCTGTGGTAATGCTGGGACTAATGTCCCTGTGTCATGTGGAATCATACTCTCATTCCTTTATGGAGTCATACACACACAGACACCTTTCTTACTCTATCCATATCATTGATACATGTTATATCATATATCATATTATATTACATATTATATCATATATCAATGTATGGAGGGTTCCCGGAGTGAGGGGTATTACAATTAGATTCTTCCCTACTTTGTTTTCCACCTGTTTGTTTAAATAAAGTTGTAAGGATTTGAAATTGGATTCCAGTGCAGCATGTGCTCAGACATGTATCGATTTAAAGAACTGCAATGACTTTTGGGAAGGGGGGATTTTTTTCCTTTGGTGTATAAAGACTGTTTGAGCTGCTGTTATGTGTATGTGTTTAATGATCTGTCCATTCATCTAATAATGATTTCTACAGTACAACAACGGAATATAATTTGATCTGATAATGACTGCTTCATCCTTCCTACTGGGGTTTTTGAAATATAAATGAGTCACAATATTACATTTTTTACCATTTTCTAATTTAAACAATCGTTATTAGTGCATGTGTGCATACATTTGTGGTGTGTGTACTGTGTGTGTACTGTGCGCCAGTCATGTTTATGTCATTGTGTCTGTATTCTTGCGTGTGTGTGTGTGTGTGATGTAGAGATGTTCTGCTGCGGAGCAGTGTGCACAGTATGTATGTCAACAAGCATAACTGCTTGACTTCTTGTAACTACCTGACATGTCGTGGCATAGTCCCCTGTCTATACAGGTGATACAGTCCACCTACCTACTACAGTGGAACACACACTGACCCTCATCTCTGGGTGAACAGAACTCTGGAGCTGTACATGTTTATTCATCAATGTATCTCTCTCTTCATCCCTCTTTCTGTATTTCTCTCCCCCTCTCTCTTTCTCTCTGTCTCTCCACCCTCCCTTTCCTGTCTCTCTCTCCCTGTTTTTCCTCTCTTCCTCTCTCCCCCTCTCTAATACTCCCTTTGTCTCCATCTCTCCTCCATGCTGCTCACCCCCCCCCCCCCCCCTCTCTCCATGTCCGCATCAGAAGGTTTTTAATATCCAGGAAGAGCGCGTGAATTAATAAACAGATCAAATCATACAGTACACTCAGATGTCAGGCACCAGTTACAGCGCGGCGGGCGGCAGAGAGGAACAGAGAGCGGAAGCAGATTTCAGGTGAGCAGGCCAACTGGGTTTAAAGGTGGTTGTGTTGTTACCACGGTCTTCTCTGATAGGCTGGTATTTGACATTCAGGGCCAGACAATAAAAATGCTAACATCACTTTTTGGTCTTCATTTAAGGTCAGGGTTAGGCATAAGGTTAGGAGTGTGGTTAAGGTTAGGGTTAGGGTTAGAAATTGTAGAAATGGGGGGGTTTTAGCCACAATTATGACTTTGTGGCGGTGTTAGTGATGACGATTATGTAGAGAGGTGCAGTCCAACGAGGCAATTTCAGAGCCCAGCAGGAACGCAAATCAATCATAGACAAGTGAGTGCTGTCTCTGATTCATATTTGAAATTGAGATAGCAGCTACAATCGGCGTTAAAGGCATCGATTTCCTCTCATACGAGCCACGCGGGTTGCAAATCACACCCATACAACAGCTTTAAGTGTTTAGTGTTCACTGAACATTGAGGTTTTGCACTCAGATGAGTAGTATGCAAACAGAAAACCTGGTCATCATCAAGGACCCCACACACCCCAGCCAGGAGCTGTTCTCTCCCTTACCGTCAGGCAGACGCTACCGAAGCATGAGCCGATACCAACAGGCTCAGAGAGTTTCTATCTACAAGCCATCAGACTGCTGAACACTTCTCTAATTCTCCGCACCTTAGCACGCATCACAACTGCTGCTATTATTCTGCTCAATTTATACACTCCCCCCCCCCCCCCCTTCTCCAATGCACGTGTAGATATTGGACTATAAATTGTGCCTTTCTGTATTATACTTATGCTCAAATCTTTATTCTATTCTACTGACATTTACTTTATGTTCGTATTATTGTTTGCTACTGTTTGTTATTGTTGTTGCGTTGTCGAGAAGGAACCTGCAAGAAAGCATTTCATTGGACGATGTATACCATGTGTATCCCGTACATACGACTAATAAAACTTGAAACTTGGTGTTCTTTTGTTAACCTTTGGGGTGTCTTGCTCTGTGTCATCCATCTCTCTACCCCTCCATCCCGCTCTCTCTTCTTTCTCTCTGTCTCTGGGTAGCTTATATATGCTTTTAACGGTGGATTAGGATGGGCCAAATTTAATTAATTTGTTATGCCTCATGGGTTAGGATCTAGCACACACACACACACACACACACACACACACACACACACACACACACACACACACACACACACACACACACACACACACACACAGAGGCTACTACACACACGTACACACTCTCTTGTATAGCGCGGCTAAGTGATTATTTTAAATAGGATCTTTAATGAAGTCACCTAGAGACGCGCTGGAGTAGAAACGATGGCTTCTCGTCCCAGAGAGAGGAGGAGAGAACAAAAGAGAACATTGCTGAGGGAGGCTTCAACTGCAGCCTGCAGCCTTTTTGGAGCTTGGCCCGGGCTTTGGCGCTGTTGGACAGTTGGACAGGTGGTGTCATAGTGGTGGTTCTGTATAATGAGGAAATTGTCTCAATGACATAATATCATAAAAGGTAACGGCTAACATTATACTGTTTCAGTGGCAGGGAGAGGGTGATTCACAGTTTGTTTTTGGGAAAGAGATTGACAGATTGGCATATACAGTTTGGCTATACTTCCTGTATTGCGTTACGTCCATAAACACAGCTAGCTTCGTTTGCTTCTCTTAACCTAGCGAACACCTCAAAACGGGTGTATTTTCACACACCTCTTGCATAGAAGCCTTTTATATCTGACGAAAACTACAACCTTTATTCTCCATGCAGGATCACTTTCTGCTTGCACACACACACGCACGCACACACACACACACACACACACACACACACACACACACACACACACACACACACACACACACACACACACACACACACACACACACACACACACACACACACACACACACAAGCATTATAAAACAAGCATTATAAATGAAAGTACAAACCAGTGGAGAATGAAACATGTGCTTGGGGTCAGATGTGCTTGGGGTCAGAGAAATATATTTTCTATGTTCTTTGTTCTTTCCCTTTCTCTCTCTTTCACTCTTTATCTTTCTCTCACTCTCTCTTAGTAGCAGCGGGTAAAATCGTGGGTAAAATCACTAAAGGTTGGTTAATGCTAATTATCTCTCTTTCTCTCTCTCTTTCTCTCTCTCTTCCCCTTTATACTTGTGTGTGTGTGCCACCAGTATCTCTATTAAATGGTGTTTGCAGAGCTCTTATCTATCAGGAATATTGATCCACCGACGGTGGGCCGGGAGTGTGTTCATTGTGCCCTGTTAGTAAATAAATACAGTGCTCTTTCTATTCTCCCTTTCTTTCCTTCTCTCTTTTTTTCAGCAGCAATCATTGATCTGTTTATCAACAAGTCATATCAAAGACTCAGAGATGTCATTTTCTTCCATTGAAGGTAAACAGTAAACACCGGTGTTGGAAAGAGACTCGTTGCTCTAGAACAAAGACATGACTTTATGTGTGCCTGCTGGGCTTTGTTAGACTTCTACACTCAGCCAGACACGGGAGGGAACCCGAGCACAATAAAAAACAGTCGAGAGGCAGACAGAGGAGACGAAAAAGAACAGTGAGAAAGAAGATAGGAAAGAAAGAAGGAGAGTCAGGAAGGCCTGTTTGTTCTGTTCTGCAGGGCTGCTGCTCACCTTGGATGTTCCGGCATTGGCAGTTTAATTGAATAAAAAGGGTTATTTTTGCCTGCTATCATCTCAGATTGTTTTGATTGTCCTACAGCGTCTGTCTGTCTAGCTATCTCAGAGGGGCCCTCTGTCTCTGTCTGGCTCGCCGGCTCGACTTGAAAGGCTTAGCAAGCGTCCTTGAGTGTTTCCCATTGAAAAATGCTGAAAAGCTTTGAACACAGTGCTTGGTGAAATAATAACGTAAAAGCTTTGGTACATTACCTTTGTGATGTGCTTATGATCAATCTCTGGACCAACATTTGAACCAAAGAGTAAATTGACAGCATAAAGTTCTGGCCATATTCCACTGTAACACTTCATTTGACACTGAATGTGTTTATAGTGACCACAGCAGATACTTTGTGCTGTAGCCTGTATTCCTGACCCTAGTAATGACATAAGACGGCCCTGAGCTCTTTCAACTCCGTTGGCTGTATCGGAAAATCATTCTTGTTTGATATTGTACAGAGGTCAGTGTTAAGGGTAGCTTAACAGGGCTGATAGAGGACTACAGGGTCGTGCTGAGGGGACAGAGAGAGGACGTTATGGTGGCAAGGCACACTTCCCCCGAGGAACGCAATCCATTTACCATTGACTGTCCCTTCCCATCCCATCCCCTCCTGTCCCCTCCCACAGCACTGCCCTCTGCACACTGTCACACAGTCTATGATACTCTGGCGTGTTGTCATAGACATCTGAATGTCATACGCCCATGCATCTCAGAGGGAGGGATCTATTTTAAAATCGCCTTTTGGCTGAATGACAGTTGACGGTTTGAAGAATGCATTGAGGATTCCATTTTAACCCAACTCAAACATGATAGACACACATGCACGCTAGCACGCGCACACACACACGCACACACACGCACACACACGCACGCCTTGGCTGTGAGGGAGTGGAGGGTTTTTCCTAGAGATAGGTTGAAAGGTGGTTCACTCTGCTGCTTTAATCCCTGTTCAGGCCGATGACAGATGACTGGATAGGTTGACAAGGCATGGTGAACGGTGGCAAGGACTTCTGCTTTTGGGCAGATAGAGAGTTGGCCTCATGTTTAAATCATCCCTCTCTCCTGTCTTCCATCCCCCCCCCCCCTCTCTCTCTGTCTCTCTCTCTCTCTTCACTTCTCTCCCTCTCCTCTCCTCCATCCCCTCCTCTCTCTCTCTCTCTCTCTCACTTCACTTCTCTCCCTCTCTCTCTCTCATCATCTCGTCTCTTCTCTCCTGAGCGTCTGACATTCACACACTCTACGTCTGTCCAGCCTTGAGACCGTCTACTGCCGGGGAGAAATCTCCCTGTAAAATCTCCATCCACCACACACACACACACACACACACACACACACACACACACACACACACACACACACACACACACACACACACACACACACACACACACACACACACACACACACACACACACACACACACACACACAGCAGTGGTGGCAGTCTCTCTTGCGGTGTGTGACAGTGTCGTGCTCACAGCCATTCGGTTAAGCAACATTTATGTTTTGTGTGATCCATGGAGAATACATCTTCCTCTGGTCCCGCTCATCTTTTAGTACCCCTCCTAATGTCAAAAGTCTGTGTGTTAGTGTGCGTGTGCATGTGTGTTGTGTGTGCGTGTGTGTGTGCCTGCATGTGCGTGTGAGTGTGTGTGTGGGACTATCAAACCTCAAGCAGCATAGGAACTCCATGATTCCAACTGCTTATTTCCAGACCCATTTTGTGTGGGTACAGTTCAGTGTGTCTCAGTGTGCGTGGTGCAGCAGTACAGTACAGTTGGTGCCTAGTTAGCAGCAGTGAAGTGCTGACACAGTTTTTAGTGAAGTAGAGCGCGTGCCTGACATCATACCGTTCATCATACCGTTCATTACTCCGGAAGGAGTAATGCATCTCACTTAGCTAGCATGCTGCTAGCATACACACACCCTCTGGGAACGTGAACACTATTTTGGGCTAACTCTGGGCTTCTTGACTAACCAATAGAAATAAGTGTTCCGCTATGCTAACGTTGTGTGTATCCGGTGTACAACCAGTGTTTTTAACTGTAGAAACATAATGCTATGTGTTTTACCTTGTCTTACTGCATTTGACTGTACTTACTGTATATGGCTAACATTGTGCATGCATGGCTTTACTAATGTTAACTAACACAACTTAACAGTTAAGCTCCACTACGGCGGTGTGATCAGCCTAACTAATACTATGTGTGTGCTTGTGTTTTAGCCACAAATACGAACATGGATTCTCTAGCTCCTAACATAATGCTTTTAGCACGTTATGCGTGTGTTAGCTCTACTAACAGACTGTCTCAGTAGGCTACACTAACACAGCTATTCCCATCAACGTGGCAATTTAGCCCCACTAACACAGTGCATCTAACTGTAATTGTGTGTGTGTGTGTGTGTGTGTGTGTGTGTGTGTGTGTGTGTGTGTGTGTGTGTGTGTGCGTGCGTGCGTGCGTGCGTGCGTGCGTGCGTGCGTGCGTGCGTGCGTGCGTGCGTGTGTGTGTTGTTCAGACGCATGAACAAAGCATTATGGCAGCCTAATTAGTCTCTGGGAGACTAATCACCTTGTGTTTCCAGTCAACCTGCCAGTCGCCTGGTAGATCATGGGCTTGGAGGTACAGTAACTGTTGGCTGACTTGGCTCAACAGTGGAATGGTTAACACTGAAGAATTTGTTTCGGACAGACAGCTTTCAGTCAGGTCTCAAGCGAGATTTGATTGGCTGGGTCAGGCTCTCTGAGAGCTCTGATTTGCTGCCTATCACATTCTCTGAGTTGTGATGTCGCTAGTTGAAGTGCAATTGTATTCTCGAGTTGTAGTCATGCTAACGCAGCAATACTGTACTGTATATCTCTTTGTATCTTCCCCTCTCCTGCACCCCCCCCCCCCCCCCCCCCCCCGGGAAGTTTAGCATATCCCAACCCATCTCTACCTCCCTCGCTCCACTCCTCCCTGCGTACGTCTTTGTGACGACTCAGCCAAAACAACTCAAAACAATTTAGCTGAATCCTCGCTACGCCTTTTAGATACAAGAAATGAAATAATAGCCAGGCTGCCAAGGATCATTGATCCGGAGCTAGCTGTGAATATTAATGATGTGCCATTACACTGAGATAAATCTGCTGCTCGACGGCCACCGACTCAGCCCACTACGCACACATACACACCCTCCTCTATTCCTAACAGGAACACACATCCCTCCTCCATCCTTCTCTCTCCCTCTGGGCACATTCACACTCCTCCTCAGTGCCACACACACACACACACACACACACACACACACACACACACACACACACACACACACACACACACACACACACACACACACACACACACACACACACACACACACACACACACACACACACACACTGCCGTCTCTGTTAGATCAGAGAGCAGTGGGGGGAGACACTCAAACACGAGAGCACCCAGAAGAGACCGTCAAAAGAATACAGCTCAGACTTTCCTGCTTCTACAAGGAATTCTCTCTATCTTTCTCTATGACTTCCTTCTTGGGCCGTAGAACAATAGGTGTCAGCAAAAGGAAAGTGGAACTTGAACAATTAGATCAGCATTTTTATGCATGATCCAAAAACACCCCACACATTCGCAACAGAACCTGCTCCTCTGTCGGCCATAGAAATGGAATTGATCATAGATCAGATATGGATGTGTCAGCCTTGTCAGCACAGTGGAGATATACTCTGCCAATCTACTTCCCTCTAGCTCTACGGTCTGGTCACAACCATGGCCCAGTAGAGGCTGGTCTATAAACCCATCTAGAGGTGTGTGATATAGGGAGGGGAGAGCGGCTATTATGACTGTGTGAGCAGGCCCCAGCCAGGTGGGCGGGGGTATTCGGTCCCCCAGTAAATCATGGGCTGTAAATCATTGGTTCCGCCTGGCACCTTTATTAGAATAGGGCGAGCATTAGGGTGATCGAAACCAGAACACTGTTCAGCCAGGGACTCCTGTTCTCCCGACTCCCCCCTCTCTCGCCCATGTGAGAGGGTGTGTACCCCCTCTGTTTTCTCCCTCTCCTCACCCCTTTGTCACATTTTCACTTTTAATTTCCCCCTGTCAATACCACCCATCTGTCTTTCTATATCAGCCTCCTCTCTCTCTCTCTCTCTCTCTCTCTCTCTCTCTCTCTCCCTCTCTCTCTCTTCCCCCCTCTCTCTCTCTCTCTCTCTCTCTCCCTCTCTCTCTCTTCCCCCCCTCTCTCTCCCTCTCTCTCCCCCTCCCCCTCTCTCTCTCTCTCCCTCTCCCTCTCTCTCCCCCCCTCTCTCTCTCTCTCTCTCTTTCTGTTTCATTCTCTCTCTCTCTCTCTCTCTCTCTCTCTCTCTCTCTCTCTCTCTCTCTCTCTCCCTCTCTCTCCCCCTCCCCCTCTCTCTCTCTCTCTCTTTCTGTTTCTCTCTCTCTCTCTCTCTTCCCCTCTCTCTCTTCCCCTCTCTCTCTTCCTCTCTCTCTCTCTCTCTCTCTCTCTCTCTCTCTCTCTCTCTCTCTCTCTCTCTCTCTCTCTCTCTCTCTCTCTCTCTCTCTCCCCCCCTCTCTCTCCCTCTCTCTCCCCCTCCCCCCCCCTCTCTCTCTCCCTCTCCCCCCCTCTCTCTCTCTCTCTTTCTGTTTCTCTCTCTCTCTCTCTCTCTTTCTGTTTCTCTCTCTCTCTCTCTCTCCCTCCCTCTCTCTCTCTTCCCCTCTCTCTCTCTCTCTCTCTCTCTCTCTCTCTCCCTCTCTCTCCCCCCTCCCCCTCTCTCTCTCTCCCCCCCCCTCTCTCCCTCTCTCCTTCCTCTTCTCTCCAGAGACATAGTGAATAGTGATTGACATGGTTTATGACTGCGGTTTACCATGCTAAACATGTGCCATTCCCAGTTCCCCCGAGGATGACTGTTATGAGTTACGCTTTTTATCTCTCTTTTTTTGCTTAAGGTTCTTTTTCTTCTCTCTCCTGTTTGCATGTCCGATTTGATGAGGATAGATACGTCTGATGTTCTGATCTCTGCTTGTCAACGAGGAACAAGACACACACACCCAAGGAAAGATAAACACTTGTTGCTGTTAAGACTGTAACGTGAATACATTTTGAGGACCATCATGACTACGTGTGATGAGAAATTGCACTTTTGCATAGGTGCTCATACGTGCTCATTGCGTTTGTGTGTGAGTGCCTGCGTGTTTAGCGAACGTGTTCATGTGCTTGCGTGTGTGTGTCCATGCTGTCCGTATATGTGTGTTTGATAGAATGTGTGTGTGTTTGGTGTGTGTGTGTGTGTGTGTGTGTGTGTGTGTGTGTGTGTGTGTGTGTGTGTGTGTGTGTGTGTGTGTGTGTGTGTGTGTGTGTGTGTGTGTGTGTGTGTGCAAAGAGGTAGGAGATAATGTGCTTTCTCAGTAATGGGTTTGCGGCTACAATCGAGATTAGCGGCAGAATGACTTATTTAAATGTCATGATTTCACCCGCCTCACTCTCTGAACTCCAATAGAGAGGGGAGGAGAGGTGGAGGGAGGGAGGGAGGGATGATTAGATTAGAGTGTGGGATGGGAATGGTGAAGTTTGAGCTTTCTCCGCGGGGGACCAAATGAAAACGCTTTCTTCTGTCATTACGCTGCCATTGTGAAGCCATTATATTGACAGGAGAGAAGACTGAGTGAGGAGATGGTGGCGGGGTACAATCCAACACACACAAGCGTTTTCACTGTGTCTCTCTCTTCTTCTCCTCTCCCTCTATCCACATCGACACACCTTCTCTCTCCCCTGTCTATCTCTTCCTTCATCCCCCTGTATTTTCGGGTACCTAGCGTCTGTCTGTGTTGTGTGGTTCCTCCATCACGTAGATAAGAGTCTGTTATCAGAACCTGTTTCAGACATGTCTTCCCCAGGTTGCTACCTGATTGGCTACCACTGTCACAAACTCACATAGAAAAGCAACAAATAGAGAAGGAAACACGGGGAGAGGCATACGGTAGTCAAGGATTTGATTGCTTGTCTGTTATCTCTATGCAGTGCTTGTGTTGGCCCCAACCATCCTCAATGGGAGAAAGACTTGCATGCTGCATATCACAGTGTCACCTTCATGAGAATTGCGTTGAAGTTACAGCTCCGGCATAGTTCACACTATGAGCAGGGCATTTTTCACGAGGTAAAATATGCAGGGAGATGACATTGAAACCTGTACAGTAACATTCTATTCTACCAGCTGGCTGAGTGAACCCAGGACTGGTACAGCAGGTGTGTGGCATGCTTTATGTGTGTGGGTAGTGGGGCACACCAGGCCACGGTCTGTGAGCTAGAGGAAGGAGAGTGGATGCCACTGTTAAACCTGTGTGTGCCTGTGACGACCCTCCCACTCTGTCTACCGTTTTCTCTCTCTCTTTGCTCTTGTTTCCTTATTAGGATGCCGGTGGGCGGAGTTGGGAGGGTCGTCAGCTACATGGGAAACACCTGGGCCCACTCTCCCAGGATAAATACACCACTTCCCCATTCATGGAGGAGACTCTCTCCATGTAGACACCTTGTTAGATTCGGTTATGTTTCATGGTGCTTTTTGGTTGTTTGTTTTAGCATCTTTCAACACCCTGCACTATCACATTCATGCATGCAAAACATTCACTTACACTACTGATTACTGATTACACACCCCATTGTATATTATACCTAGTTTCGTTATTTAAATAAATATATTTTGTTACTCCTTGTCTCCACGTGGTCTCCCTTTTGTTACGGGCTCTGAGCCGGTTCGTGACAAGTGGGGGCTCATCCGGGATATATTGAACGTATTTGTTTGGGAGAACGTGGAGGTACGTGTTTGGTTTAAATATTTTGTTTGAGTTGTTAGGCCCAGTATTGGTTGCCTTAGTTGGTTGGTTGGTGTGCTGCGTTGGAGAGAGTACATTGGTTAGTTTCCAGGCCCTGCCCAGCCTGGAAACTCTTGTTCTACTTTCTGTTGGGACATCGGTCTGAGGTGAGTAATCGGCTGTGTACCTCAGTGGGAGATTTGGATAGGGTAGTACTATTTACTACCCGGAGCTATAGCCTTTTACCCCTGATAGGTTTAGCGACGTGTTTCATTTTTGGAATATGTTGGGCATGGTTAATGTTTGTTATTTTTGTGTGGTGTCTGTGGACTGAGCAGTTGTCTCGGGGGCACATCCGTGGCTTGGTGGAATCTGCCAGCGTGCTGGGGGGTTTATTTCCTTGCCAGCGGGCTACAGTGCGTAAATACCCACCGCAAATCCGCATGAAGACTAGGGTTGAGTTAATGTAGGTTTGGGGAAGCTCCGTATCTCATCTCTCTTCTGTGGTGCTCAGGGTGATTGTCATTTCTTGAGTTGTGGTCTGGTGTGCTCAGCAGAGGGGAAGAGTGAGAATTTTTTTGTAACTATGGCGTCTTTTGTAGATGAGTTCATTCGCTTTCCATCAGAGGAATTGTTAGAATTAGGTACTAAAGAACAGCTGTTGAAAATCGCCGAATACTACAAGGTTGAAATTAGTGATAAACGTCTAAAGAATTCTATTAGGTTGATATTGAAGGCCAATCTGATGGAGAGTGGTATTCTTGAAGTTATCACTGGGCCAGTCTCTGCTGAGGGGTCATCTCCCCGTAACGTTACAATGGCCATTCCATCGGTTAGTCCTAGTAGTCTTCTTTTTGAACAGCAGAAAGAACTGCTTCTGTTACAGCTGCAGCATGATCGTGAGAAGCTAGAGCATGATCGTGTAAAGTATGAAAAGGAATTAGATATGGAGCATGATCGTGAGAAGCTAGAGCATGATCGTGTAAAGTATGAAAAGGAATTAGCATTTAAACAAGATATGGAGATGGCTAAAATCAAGTTGCAACAAGAACGGATAGAGTTGATTAGGGAAGGAAAGATTTCAGGGGAGAGTTTGTTCTGGGAAGGTGACCCAGATTTACCTAGGGGTCGTTCCACTTTTGGTCGTGCCCCGGACACATTTGATATTGTTGGGAACTTACGGTTATTGCCTCAGTTTAATGAAAAGGACCCTGAGACATTCTTTTCGTTGTTTGAGCGTGTTGCTGACGCTAGGAGTTGGCCTGATTCTGACCGCACCTTAATGTTGCAGTGTGTGCTGACTGGTAAAGCGCAGGAAGCATATTCAGCTCTTAGTGTACACGACAGTGTCAGTTATGATAAGGTTAAAACGGCTGTGTTACAGATTTATGAATTGGTCCCTGAGGCTTACCGCCAACGATTTAGAACTTTAAAAAGGGATGATAAACAGACTCATGTTGAGTTTGCGCGACAATTATCTGTACAGTTTAATCGCTGGTGTTCTGCCTCTGCAGTTGTGACTTTCCAAGGGCTGTGTGATCTGATTATGTTAGAGCAATTTAAGGACACAATCCCTGATCGTATTGCCACGTATATTAACGAACGAAAAGTAAAGAATGTCGCTGAAGCTGCAGTTTTGGCGGATGAGTATGTGTTGACTCACAAAAGAGTCTTTGCAGAGCCCCGTATTCGGAATGAGTGGGGGCGTTCGGATAGATTTGGGCTTCGCTCACCGAGATATTTTGGTTCACGGGCAGAGTTCAATTCAACTCGGGTTGAGCCTGACTCCCGTGGTAAAGCTGACTTTGGGCAAGAGTGTCACTACTGTCAAGGTTCAGGTCATTGGAAAAACGAATGTCCACTTCTCAGATCAAAGGGTGCTTACGTTAAACCTAAGCCTACCGCGTTAGCTGCGCCTGTTCTACATCAGTTCATTCATGACTCATTGCCTCAGGTCCAGGAGCATGTGAAAGTACATATTGATCCAGACTATTTACCTTTCATTACGGAAGGTTTTGTGTCTATGTTAGGAAGTAAGGAATTAGTGCCAGTGAAGATCTTGAGAGACACAGGTGCCTCCGAATCGTTTGTGTTGGAGTCTGTGTTACCCTTTTCAGCTGAGACTGATTCGGGGAATAGTGTTCTAATTAGGGGAATAGGTTTGAACACTCTTTCAGTTCCATTGCATAAACTGATGTTAGATTGTGGACTGGTGAAAGGTGAGGTTGTTGTGGGGGTGCGTCCTTCGTTGCCTATTGAGGGTATCGACGTTGTTCTTGGGAATAACTTGGCAGGTGAGCGGGTGTGGCCTGTCGCGTTTCCATCTCTAGTGGTTTCCACAAAGCCGTCAGTTGTTGAGATTCCTGATGAGTGTACAGAGCTTCCCAGAGGTGTTCAGTGCGTGTGCAGTGACGCGTTCTATGAGCCGTGGCGAACTGGTCACTGTGCCGACTAATGAGAAGTATGCCACTGCTTTCCCTGTTATTCCATTATCTGTTAACCGCTCAGATCTAATCAATGCGCAACGGACTGACTCCACATTAGAAGAGTTGCGTGACCAAATTGTGCCTGTGGAACAGTTGGGAGATGTCGCCCATGGTTATTTTCTCCTGGATGAGGTCCTGATGAGAAAGTGGGTGTCTCATGGTAGTTGTTTTCTAGGGGAGGCGATTAGTCAGGTTGTGGTACCAGTAAAACTTTGTGAGTTTGTGTTGACAACTTCTCACAATGATGTTGCTGGACATATGGGTGTAGGGAAAACATACCATCGCATATTAAGACATTTCTTTTGGCCTAGATTAAAGAGGGATGTTTCTGATTTCATCAAAACTTGCCACACCTGTCAATTAACTGGGAAACCTAATCAAGCTATTAAGCCGGTACCATTGTTTCCTATTCCTGTACTCAGCCAACCTTTTGAGTATCTGATTATTGACTGTGTGGGTCCTTTGCCTCGTTCTAAAAAGGGTAGTAGTTACCTGTTCACTGTGATGTGTCAGACCACAAGGTTTCCAGCAGCCTATCCTCTCCGGTCTATCACGACTAAGTCTGTGTTAAAAGCTTTGACTCAGTTTCTGTCACTGTTTGGAATACCTAAGGTCATTCAGAGTGATCAAGGGTCTAATTTCACCTCTAATCTGTTTGGTCAGGTTCTCCAACAGCTCCATATTAAGCACAATCTGGCTAGCGCCTATCACGCGCAAAGTCAAGGAGCACTAGAACGTTTCCATCAAACACTTAAGTCTTTGTTGAGAAGTTATTGTACTGAGATGGATAAGGATTGGGAGGAGGGGTTGCCTTGGTTATTGTTAGCCGCTAGGGAGGTTTCACAGGAGAGCACCGGTTTTAGTCCAAATGACCTTGTGTTTGGACATAGGGTGCGTGGACTTCTATCTGTTCTTCAGGATGACTGGAAGTCTCCCGAGCCTCCTCAGTCTTTGTTATCGTATGTGTGTGATTTCCGGCGCCGCTTGTATGCCGCTGGCGAAATGGCTAAAGAGAAGCTATCATCTTCACAGGAGAGGATGAAAGGCATATTTGATCGCCGAACTGAGCCACGTCACTTTAGTCCAGGTGACCAGGTTCTTGCTCTGCTGCCAATTGTTGGTTCTCCTTTTGAAGCCAGGTTTCAAGGTCCATATACAGTGGTGCGCAAGTACACTGAGCAAAATTATCTAGTTGCCACTCCAGAACGGAGGAAAGCACACCAGCTGTGCCATGTAAATTTGTTAAAACCCTATTATGCACGTTCCTCAGAGACTGAACAGTGGGAATCTATAGAGGACGGTAAACCTGTTCTTTTGGCTGAAACCGTTATTCCCTTGGATTCTTCTCAGGATAGGTCTACGAATGAGGAGGAAGATGTTCCTGGTCCCGACGATTGCATACTGCAGGGTAGATTGAAAAATTCAGAGACACTGGATATTTTGGGCAGCATTCTCACTCATCTACCCGTTGATAGGCGGGAAGAGATGGTTGGTCTGATTCGGAGATTTCCAGGTTTGTTTTCTGATACACCTACACGAACAAACTTGATAGAACATGATATTGACGTTGGAGATGCTGACCCCATTCGTCAGCGGTTCTATAGAGTTTCTTTAGAGAAACTGCATTGTCTGGATGCTGAGGTCAGATACATGCTGGAGAGTAAGATAGCAGAGCCTTCTTTCTCCAGTTGGGCTTCTCCCTGTATCTTAGTCAGAAAACCAGATGGAACAAACAGATTTTGTACAGATTACCGTAAGGTCAACAGTGTCACTAAGCCAGATTCATTTCCTCTTCCTCGGATGGAGGACTGCGTTGATCAAGTCGGGGCAGCTAGATTTGTGAGTAAATTTGACCTGTTAAAGGGCTATTGGCAGGTGCCACTGACGAGTAGGGCACGTGAAATCTCTGCCTTTATTACACCCTCTGGTCTGTACTCGTATTTGGTTATGAGTTTCGGACTGCGTAATGCACCTGCCACTTTTCAGCGACTTATGAACAGGGTTATCGCCGGTCTGACAGGGTGTGCTGTTTATCTGGACGATGTAGTGATATATGCAGATACATGGGAGGAACATCTGTCCCGTATTCAAGCCTTATTCGAACGCCTGGCTGAGGGTCACCTCACGATCAATCTGGCTAAATGTGAGTTTGCTCAGGCGACTGTTACATACCTTGGAAAGGTGGTTGGGCAGGGGGAAGTGCGTCCTGTTCGAGCTAAAGTGGTAGCTATTGATGCGTTTCCTCCACCAACTACTAAAAAGGAACTGATGCGTTTCTTGGGCATGATTGGTTATTACTGTGGTTTTTGTAATAACTTCTCTACTGTGGTCGCTCCATTGACAGATATGCTGAAAGCAAAGGCTGTTTACACTTGGTCTTCTCGTTGTCAACACGCTTTTGAAGATGCAAAGAGGTTGCTTACCTCAACTCCGGTGCTGGCTGCTCCTCGTGTGGAATTGTCATTTACCTTGCAGGTGGATGCTAGTCAGGTGGGGGCAGGGGCAGTTTTGCTGCAGGCAGATGTGTCTGGGGTTGAGAGACCTGTCAGTTTCTTTTCGAAAAAGTTTAACCATTATCAGTTAAACTACTCGGTCATTGAAAAAGAAGCGTTAGCACTCATCTGGGCGCTGCAACACTTTGAGGTCTATGTCGGGTCGGGAGTAGTACCTATTACGGTCTACACTGACCATAACCCTCTCACCTTTTTGAGGTCCATGATGTGTCCTAATCAGAGAATAATGAGATGGTGTTTATTTTTACAATCATTTCATCTCGATGTGCAGCACATTCGTGGAACGGATAACGTGATTGCTGATGCGCTCTCTCGTGCGCCCTGTTCCTGAATGTTTGTATGGTCAGGTTCTGTCTTTCCTGGCTATTCCGTCCTGGTCTGGGGAGTCTTCTTTCCTCTTAAAAGTTGCTTCCTCTGCACTAATGTTGCTGAGGTCTGGGGAGTCTTCTTTCCTCTTAAATGTTGCTTCCTATGTATTAAGGTTGCTGAGGTCTGGGGAGTCTTCTTTCCTCTTAAATGTTGCTTCCCGTGCACAAAGGTTGCTGAGGTCTGGAGAGGAGGTTGGCTGGGGAAACGTAACCCCTCATCAATTTGGGACGCAAGTGCTGTGTCAGTTTGGGACGCAGAGGCCGGTATGTTGTTCCGGGGTCCTTGTTGGTCCCCGGTTTTATGGGGGGGAATGTGACGACCCTCCCACTCTGTCTACCGTTTTCTCTCTCTCTTTGCTCTTGTTTCCTTATTAGGATGCCGGTGGGCGGAGTTGGGAGGGTCGTCAGCTACATGGGAAACACCTGGGCCCACTCTCCCAGGATAAATACACCACTTCCCCATTCATGGAGGAGACTCTCTCCATGTAGACACCTTGTTAGATTCGGTTATGTTTCATGGTGCTTTTTGGTTGTTTGTTTTAGCATCTTTCAACACCCTGCACTATCACATTCATGCATGCAAAACATTCACTTACACTACTGATTACTGATTACACACCCCATTGTATATTATACCTAGTTTCGTTATTTAAATAAATATATTTTGTTACTCCTTATCTCCACGTGGTCTCCCTTTTGTTACGGGCTCTGAGCCGGTTCGTGACAGTGCCCCATAGTTAATCATCTCTTTTACAGAGGACACATGGGAGCGCTCGTATGCACACTCACACACCTGTATCGTCATTGTGGTTTATTATGAAAACCAGCTGTTTCAGAAGTGCTTTTGGATCGTTCCCTATCCCAGCTATAGTATTCATCAAGATCTTGACCCTTTGTCTTGATGCCTGGAATCGAGGATAGGTAGTGGATCGCTTTGAACAGAGAGAAAACAACCACTCTTTCCTATCAATCCCTCATCTCCCAGATCACACACCTCAGTCATATTACGTTTTTTAATCTATATTTAAAAAGGGGCTTCCTCTTCTATTTTCACTCTCAGTCTCTCTCTTCCCTCCTCCCTTGGCTTCTGGGTTCTGAGCTTGCTGACGGACGTGTAAAACGTGTGTAGCCAATGCTGCTGGCTGTGAGTAATGGCGTCTAAACGAGAGGGGCATTTGAAAGGGAAATGGAGCGGCCCTGGCCGTTGATGACTGGAATAATGTGCTATGAGGAATTCATAAATATCCAATAATATGACTGCCGCCTTTCCACATTACTCAGCCATTTTCCCCCTCTATTTTTCTTATTTTCTTCTCTGCTTCCTGAGTTTCCCTCTGTTCCTGTGACCGGGGGGAGATTAATGACAGGAAAAGGAAATGGATTAGGGTCTCGCTGTGCCCTGCTACCTCTAACGATGGGCGGGTTTGTGGGGGTCGCCTGACAGGAGCGCGGCAGCAGCGTTGGGAAACGGGTCTGTCGATGGCGTTCTGCTGTGAACAGCATCAATCACCACCACGTTACTGTGCGCAGGGATGTTGGATGGGATACTTTGTTTTGTCTTGTCTTCCTTCCTGAATGAGAAATATAGCGTGTGAGATGCTCGGTTTACAGGTCTATACAGAATCAGATGCCTTGAAGACAGTACATGCACATAGAAACACATTCGAGGAACAGGGGTCATTGGCCTTTGCTTTGTACTTTAGCCTCATTGTGTGGTCATAACCTGGTTCCCTTCTCTTTCTCTTTGCCCGGCGCCAAGAGCCTCATACGTACATCCGAACTTGAACCATGTGACCTGATCTCCATTTGGGTGACCAGAGCAGATCCGGTGGCCATAGATCAGATGGAACCACCGCAGGGCTGTGTGATCAAACGTGATCAACCACGTGATCGACCCTGATGGCCTGATCTTCTTAATCACATATGCATGTAAGGTGGAGGGACATATCCCACTAGGCACCGACGTCAATTCAACGTCTATTCCACGTTGGTTCAACGTAATTTCATCTGTATTTGTCGTAGCTGTCTAGATACCACCACAGACTGATGCTGGCACTAAGACCACACTGAATGAGCTGTATTCCGCCTTAGGCAAACAGGAAAACGCCCACCCAGAGGCGGCGCGCCTAGTAGCCGGGGACCTTAATGCAGGGAAACTTAAATCCGTCTTACCAAATTCAGCATGATAAATGTGCAACTAGAGGAAAAAGAACTCTAGACCACCTTTACTCCACACACAGAGATGCATACAAAGCTCTCCCTCGCCCTCCATTTGGCAAATCTGACCATAATTCTATCCTCCTGATTCCTGCTTACAAGCAAAGATTAAAGCAGGAAGCACCAGTGACTCAAACAATAAAAAAGTGGTCAGATGAAGCAGATGCTAAGCTACAGGAATGTTTCGCTAGCACAGACTGGAATATGTTCCGGGATTCCTCCGAATGCAATGAGGAGTACACCACCTCAGCCATTGGCTTCATCAATAAGTGCATCGATGACATCTTCCTCACACTGACCGTACGTACATACCCCAACCAGAAGCCATGGATTACAGGCAACATCCGCACTGAGCTAAAGGGTAGAGCTGCTGTTTTCAAGGAGTGGGACTCGAACCCGGAAGCTTATAAGAGATCCCGCTATGCCCTCCGGCGAACCATAAAACAGGCAAAGCGTCAATACAGGACTAGGATTGAATCCTACTACACCGACTCTGACGATCGTCGGATGTGACAGGGCTTGAAAACTATTACGGACTACAAAAGGAAACCCAGATGCGAGCTGCCCAGTGACGCGAGCCTAGCAGATGAGCGAAATGCCTTTTATGCTCGCTTCGAGGCAAGCAACACTGAAGCATGCACGAGAGCACCAGCTGTTCTGGATGACTGTGTGATAGCGCTCTCGGTAGCCGATGTGAACAAAACCTTTAAACAGGTCAACATTCACAAAGCCGCTGGGCCAGACGGATTACCAGTACGTGCGCTGCATGTGCTGACCAGCTGACAAGTGTCCTTACTGACATTTTCAACCTGTCCCTGTCTGAGTCTGTAATACCAACATGTTTTAAGCAGACCACCATAGTCCCTGTGGCTAAGAACACTAAGGTAACCTGCCTAAATGACTACCGACCCGTAGCACTCACGTATGTAGCCATGAAGTGCTTTGAAAGGCTGGTCATGGCTCACATCAACACCATTATCCCAGAAACCCTAGACCCACTCCAATTTGCATACCACCCTAACAGATCCACAGATGATGCAATCTCTATTGCACTCCACACTTCCCTTTCCCACTTGGACAAAAGGAACACCTATGTGAGAATGCTATTCATTGACTACAGCTCAGCGTTCAACACCACAGTGCCCTCAAAGCTCATCAATAAGCCAAGGACGATGGGACGAAACACCTCCCTCTGCAACTGGATACTGGACTTCCTGACGGGCCGCCCCCAGGTGGTAAGGGTAGGTAACAACACATCCACCACCCTGATCCTCAACACAGGGGCCCCTCACGGGTGCATGCTCAGTCCCCTCCTGTACTCCCTGTTCACTCCTGACTGCACCGCCAGGCACGACTCCAACACCATCATTAAGTTTGCCAATGACACAACAGTGGGTTGTGCCTGATCACCGACAACAACGAGACAGCTTATAGGGAGGAGGTCAGAGACCAGGCTGTGTGGTGCCAGGACAACAACCTGTCCCTCAACATGATCAAGACAAAGGAGATGATTGTGGACTACAGGAAAAAAAGAGTACCGAGCACGCCCCCATTTTCAACGATGGGGCTGTAGTGGAGAAAGTTGAGAGCTTTAAGTTCCTTGGTGTCCACATCACCAACAAACTAACATGGTCCAAGCACACCAAGACAGTTGTGAAGAGGGCACGACAAAACCTATTCCCCCTCAGGAGACTGAAAAGATTTGACATGGGTCCTCAGATCCTCAAAAGGTTCTACAGCTGCAGCATCGAGAGGATCCTGGCTGGTTGCATCACTGCCTGGTATGGCAACTGCTCGGCCTCCGACCGCAAGGCACTTCAGAGGGTAGTGCTTCCTGCCATCCAGGACCTCTATACCAGGCGGTGTCAGAGGAAGGCCCTAAAAATTGTCAAAGACTCCAGCCACCCCAGTCATAGACGGTTCTCTCTGCTACACATGGCAAGTGGTACCGAA
The DNA here is from genome assembly GCF_016432855.1 of Salvelinus namaycush. Classification (NCBI taxonomy): domain Eukaryota; kingdom Metazoa; phylum Chordata; class Actinopteri; order Salmoniformes; family Salmonidae; genus Salvelinus; species Salvelinus namaycush. The sequence continues at coordinate 10,638,561 of NC_052344.1, forward strand.
GCGCCAAGTCTAGATCCAAGAGACTTCTTAACAGCTTCTACCCCCAAGCCATAAGACTCCTGAACGTCTAGTCAAATGGCCACCCAGACTATTTGCATTGCCCCCCCCCCCCCCCCCCTCTTTTACACCACTGCTACATAGTTGTTATCATCTATGCATAGTCACTTTAATAACTCTACCAACATGTACATATTGCCTAAGCGGTTCCCCCGCACATTGACTCTGTACCGGTACCCCCTGTGTATAGTCTCGCTATTGTTATTTTACTGCTGCTCTTTAATTACTTGTTACTTTTATTTCTTATTCTTACTCATATTTTTTTTAAACTGCGTTGATGGTTAGGGGCTCGTAAGTAAGCATTTCACTGTGAGGTTGTTACCTGAATGAATACCTGTTGTATTCGGCGCATGTGACTAATACAATTTGGTTTGATTTGAATGATTTGATATACATAAACACACCTGAGTGTGTTTACGTTTATCCCACCGTATGTATTTGTGTATCCTTGTACCACACTGAGATGTAGCCAGCGAAGCACAGCGGATGATGTCATAGTACCAGGTGTCTCCTCCCAGACTGTTGTTCCTGTCCTCAGGGAACAAAACCACCCCCCTGCCGTCCCTCCCTCTGGGGCCTGGATGGATGGATGTAGGAGAGGGGGAGCTGTCCAGGAGCTATGCCTGGAGATGATGACTCATCCCTGGGAAGAGCTGAGCCATGTCTGGGGGCTCATTGTGGTTCTCCCCCCTGGGCGTTTTGTCACTAACATCTCCCTGTTTAACCCTCATTAGATACCACTTATCAACCGCTCTTCTCTCTTTTCCTTCGGCCTGTCTTCTTGCCATCTTTCAAGCCCTCAGAGCACAAAGACACACACAAGCCCAGACACACACACACACACACACACACACACACACACACACACACACACACACACACACACACACACACACACACACACACACACACACACACACAGAGAAACACACACACACACACACACACACACAGAGAGAGAAACACACACAGACCACTCCAAGAGCTTGTATGGTCTGTCTGTGTGATCTGTCTTTGTGTGGTCTACGTCTTTGTGTGTTTCTGTGTTCTTTTCCTCCTCTCCTCTCCTCCTCTCCTCTCTCCTCTCTCCTCTCTCCTCTCTCCTCTCTCCTTTCTGCTCTCTCCTCTGCCAATGCTTTTAGAATGCAGTGAGAGCCAGTGAGAGATGTGAACAATCAAAGCCTCACCCACATCTGTATATTGAGGTCCACTTTGGCCTATAGACCCCCTGCGCTTATTCTCCACCTTTACCTCACAATCACCATTTACCAAACCACCAGACAGCTCTCTCTTCCTTAATCACTCCCTTCTTTTCTCCAATAGTAAGATATTAGTGTCCATGATTCAACTGTATTCGAGGAAATGTAATATTACTCCCCGTATCTCTCAGACCAACCTTTTCACCCCACTTTCAGAGCCATATACCCATTGACCGTGTTATAGCGCATCTTAAACCTTTAACAATCAGTGTCTGTATGGCGACTATCCATGCCCAGATCCTATCATTAACACAATGATAGCAGTAGCCCAAAGATAGTACATCCTTTTAACTTGCCCAATATAAGCTGCAGGCTTCACGTCACATTAGACTTGCATTACAATGGGTGTGTGTATCAGTGCGGTGTGTATTGAACTGAGGGTGAATGAGGGGAGTTTTTAAAGCAGACCTGAACGTAAATCTGCATTTGAGACTGGCTCCCAAATGGCTTAAACACTCCACTCCCGCTGGGAGAATGATTTCCTATTATATTCAGATCTCTAAATGAGAGGGCGAGGAGAGAGGAGTTTAGAGAAGAGATGGGAGAGAGGAGATTAGAGGTTTAAGTTAGGCTACAGTTAAGGATGTGGCCTTTTCTCTCTTTGTTTCACTTTATATCTCTCTGTCCCCTCTCTCTCTCTATTATCCCTCCCCTCCCTTTATTATCTCTCTCTAGGGTGATTAAGGCAGAGAGAAACAGACCAGAGTCTCTGACTCATCATCTGTGTGAAAACAGGCAGGCTGGCGAGGGGCGTACACACACACACACACACACACACACACACACACACACACACACACACACACACACACACACACACACACACACACACACACACACACACACACACACACACACACACACACACAGACACACAGACATATACACATATACATATATACACTGCTCTCCTACCACTGCGCTGCAGCAGAACAGGAGTAGGTTGTGTATTGGTCTCTGGAGGCTGATAAACTCTTCCTGTTCTGTAATGAGGGGTCTGCACCAGGGCTGCGGAAGGGCAGACAGTGTGTGTGTGTTAGTGATGAGGGAAAAAATGGATACAGTTACATATCGCAATATTATTTGACAATATTATACAGATCATTTTGTATTAAAATAAATGTACTGTATATACAATATATAAACCTGTATACAGTGCATTCGGAAAGTATTCAGACCCCTTGACTTTTTCCACATTTTGTTATGTTAGAGCCTTTCCCTCATCAATCTACACACAATAACCCATAATGACAAAGCAAAAACAGGTTTTTTGAAATTTTGGCACATTTGTTACAAATAAAAAAACGTAAATATCACATTTACATAAGTATTCAGACCCTGAACTCAGTACTATGTTGAAGCACCTTTGGCAGCGATTACAGCCTCGAGTCTTCTTGGGTATGATGCTACCAGTTTGGCACACTTGTATTTGGGGAGTTTCTCCCATTCTTCTCTGCAGATCCTCTCAAGCTCTGCCAGGTTGGATGGAGAGTGTCACTGCACAGCTATTTTCAGGTCTCTCCAGAGATGTTCGATCTGGTTTAAGTCCGGGGTCTGCCTGGGCCACTCATGGACATTCAGAGACAAAGCCACTTCTGCGTTGTCTTGGCTGTGTGCTTAGGGTCGTTGTCCTGTTGAAAGGTGAACCTTCGCCCCAGTCTGAGGACCTGAGCACTCAGGAGCAGGTTTTCATCAAGGATCTCTCTGTACTTTTCTCTGTTCATCTTTCCCTCAATCCTGACTAGTTTCCCAGTCCCTGCCGCTGAAAAACATCCCAACAGCATGATGCTGCTACCACCATGCTTCACCATAGGGGGGGTGCCAGGTTTCCTCCAGACATGATGCTGCCACCACCATGCTTCACCATAGGGGGTGGCCAGGTTTCCTCCAGACATGATGCTGCCACCACCATGCTTCACCATAGGGGGGGTGCCAGGTTTCCTCCAGACATGATGCTGCCACCACCATGCTTCACCATAGGGGGGTGCCAGGTTTCCTCCAGACATGATGCTTGACATTCAGGCCAAAGTGTTCAATCTTGTTTCTCATGGTCTAAGAGTCCTTTACTTGCCTTTTGGCAAACTCCAAGTGGGCTGTCATGTGCCTTTTACTGTGGAGTGGTTTCCGTCTGGCCACTCTACCATAAAGGCCTGATTGGTGGAGTGCTGCAGAGATGGTTGTCCTTCTGGAAGGTACCCCCAGAGAGGAACTCTGGAGCTCTGGTTTCTTGGTCACCTCCCTGACCAAGACCCTTGTTGCCCGATGGCTCAGTTTGGCTGGGTCGCCAGCTCTAAGAAGAGTGTCGGTGGTTCCAAACTTCTGCCATATAAGAATGATGGAGGCCACTTGTGTTCTTGGGGACCTTCAATGCTGCAGACATTTTTTATTACCCTTCTCCACATCTGTGCCCCGACACAATTCTGTCTCTGAACGGACAATTCCTTCGACCTCATGGCTTGGTTTTTGCTTTGACATGCACTGTCAACTGTGGGACCTTATATAGACAGATGTGTGCCTTTCCAAATCATGTCCAATCAATTGAATTTACCACAGTTGGACTCCAATCAAGTTGTAGAAACACCTCAAGGATGACCATTGGGAACAGGTTGTACCTGTGATCAATTTCGAGTGTCATAGCAAAGGGTCTGAAAACGTATCTAAATAATATATTTCTGTTTTTACGTTTAACAAATTTGCAAACATTTCTAAAATTCTGATTTCACTTTGTCATTGTGGGATATTGTGATTAGATTGATGAGGAAAAACATTTATTTCATCAATTTTAGAAAAAGACACGTAACAAAATGTGGAAAAAGTCAAGGGGTCTGAAAACTTTTTGCTAGTTAGCGTTAGCTAGCTCTAGCCGGCTGTACCTGCACAAAACGCTGTTTTTTATAATCCTATACAGTAGCTTGTCCTATACAACTTGTTTTCAACAGTTTGATTTCCATGACTGATCAAAACTAATTTTCTGATGCTCTCTCTTGTCCCTCTGCAGCAGACATACAGTTAGCAATATGTTTGGAATGTCAAATCGCAATAAAATTGCAGTATCGAATTGCAATACATATAGAACCGTGAGAATCACAATACATATTGTATCATATGAAGGTACATTTGTGTCATTTTGTTGAGAGCAATTATTTTTTTTTTCTATCAAAAATAATTGTTCTGAAAGCAAAAGAGGCTTCAAAGTTTAAAAAAAGAAAACATTTGCAATCAAATATTTTGTAATAGAGAGCAACAATTTTAGCATTTCATTCCCCAAAAATATTTTGAGAACAAAAAAAGTTTTTGCAAACAAAACTCAAATTCAATTTCGTTATCAACCACCCTCCATTTTGGCTAGACTGCCCCCTTTGCTTGCAGTGCTTTTTCTTTATTTTTTTCTTTTGAAACCTTTTTTTTGTTGATTGAAACACTAGTTCTTCATTTGCACTTTTGACCCCACAGCTGTGGGCAGGTGTGGATGATGCTTCTCCATTGGTCAGACATTTTTTGAGTGTCAATTTAGCTACAACCAATACTGTTCAGCCTTTCTTTCCAACACAAAGGAAGTCATAACGGACACCTACGAAGAAGGACTGTGTGATGATGGCGTCTCAGGTAAGCAGCTCTGGGCGTTCTTCCGTCCAACTTCCACATAGCTAGTAGTTAGCTCCTACAATTCAGGGACGGTTCATAATATTCTATTATATTACATACTGCATACATACTGGAGAATTAAATATGATTATTTATAGACTATGAAACAAACAGGACATGGCCTGCTTATGAGTTGACATGAAAGAAAGTTAGATGAATTAAACTGAAAATGACAAGAACAGGTGAGAACAGGCGTTCGTAGCTAAATGCTTTTGGTTAGCTTGAGGATAATAATTGCATGATTTATCATTCTACAGTATGTATGTATGTATGTATGTATGTATGTATGTATGTATGTATGTATGTATGTATGTAATATAGTATGTAACATGAGCTTCGTGGGCACTATGGTGTTGAGTGCTGAGCTGTAGTCAATGAACAGCATCTCACATAGGTGTTCCTTTTGTCCAGGTGGGAAAGGGCAGTGTGGAGTGCGATTGAGATTGCATCATCTGTGGATCTGTTGGGGCCGTATGCGAGTTGGAGTGGGTCTAGGGTGTCCGGGAGGATGCTGTTGATGTGAGCCATGACCAGCCTTTCAAAGCACTTCATGGCTACAGACGTGATTGCTACGGGGTGGTAATCATTTTAAGCAGGTTACCTTTGCTTCCTTGGGCACAGGGACTGTGGTGGTCTGCTTGAAACATGTAGGTATTACAGACGCGGTCAGGGAGAGGTTGAAAATGTCAGTGAAGACACTTGACAGTTGGTTCGCGCATGCTTTGAGTACACGTCTTGGTATTCCGTCTGGCCCAGCAGCTTCACTGGTCACTGGTACTTCCTGGTTTAGTTTTTGATGTAAGCAGGAATCAGAAGGATAGAATTATGGTCAGATTTGCCAAATGAAGGGCGGGGGAGAGCTTTGTATGCATCTCTGTGTGGAGTAAAGGTGGTCAAGGATTTTTTTCCCTCTGGTTGCACGTGACATGCTGGTAAAAATTCGGTAAATCTGATTTAAGTTTCCCTGCGTTATAGACCCCGGCCACCAGGAGCGCCGCTTCTGGGTGAGCGTGTTCTTCTTTGCTTATGGCCTTATAGAGTTGGTTGAGAGCGGTCTTAATGCCTGCTTCGTTCTGTGGTGGTAAATAAACGGCTACGAATAATATAGATGAGAACTCTCTTGGTAGATAGTGTGGTCTACAGCTTATCATGAGGTACTCTACCTCAGGCGAGCAATACCTCAAGACTTCTTTAATATTAGACATCACTCACCAGCTGTTATTGACAAATAGACACACACCCCCACCTCTCGTCTTACCAGACATAGCTTCGGTGCATGGAAAATTCCGTCAGCTCTATATTATCCGTATCGTCATTCAGCCATGTCTCTGTGAAACATAGTTATTACAGTTTTTAATGTCCCATTGGTAGGATAATCTTAATTGTAGGTCATCAATTTTATTTACCTATGATTGCACGTTAGCAAGAAGAACGGATGGCAGTGAGAGTTTACTCGTTCGCCTACGGATTCTCAGATGGCAGCCCGATCTGTGGCCCCTTTTCCTGCGTCTTTTCTTCAAGCAAATGACGGGGATCTGGGCCTGTTCCAGTAAAAGCAGTATATTCTTCTCGTCGTACTCGTTAAAGGAAAAAGTTTCTTCCAGTCCGCGGTGAGTAATCGCTGTTCTGATGTCCAGAAGTTATTGGTAAGAGATGGTAGCAGCAACATTATGTACAAAATTAGTTTAAAAAAATGTTACACGAAACGCAAAAAAAATTATAAAAATTGGTTGGGAGAATGTAAAACGTCAGCCATGTTCTTCGGCGCCATCTTTTCACTAGACTGGGAGGAGGTTCTTCATCACTTTCTGCTTTCATAGTAATCGAGGGGGACTCTTATCTTTCTCCAAAAGTCAACGAGCCAAAAAAGAGATCTCTCTACCTTCCCTCTCTTTTATCTAAAGGGATGAAAAGAGAAATCTCTGTGTGGAATTAAAACAGGGGCTTGTTTGGCAAAGGGAACCAAGTCTGCATGTGTGGGTAAGCACACAGACACACAGAATCGCCTGACACACTCAACCCTGGCAATATTCAGTGTTAAAAGATAAAGTTTATCAGACTTAACGAGCTTAGGGACCATTGGGACTCCAGTCCCCAGTGTTGCCACGGCAACACAGTTTACCTGCTAATCCGGCCCAGTGATAACAGAGAGAGAGGAGAGAGAAAAAGAGAGAGAAAAAGAGAGAGACACAGAGAATGGGGTAAAGTGAGCAGCCAGGTCACCATCCATGTCTGAGGACGTTGGGAGATGAAGGGGAAACCGGCCGCTAGGGGTGACAGTGAGTGCTAATACCTTCAGTTTGGTTTCGGTTTTGCTTGGGTGTTGTGAATGGGGATGGCGCATGTGCGTAAGCATCTGATTCCAAAGGTTGCAAGTTTGACTCCAGCAATAGAAAGTTGTTTTTATTTAAAAAAGATATAAGCCTATCCCTAACCTTAACCCTTACCTTAACCATAGCTAACCTTAAGAATGTTATATTTAATGCCTGAACTTAATTAACCATAACCTAAACTTAACCTGAAATTTGACGTTTGGTAAACATGGATGAACGTCTAATTCTGTGAGAGAGAGAATAACTGACTCATTCGTCCTATCCGTTTAGTGAAAGTGAGGGATGAATGGTACGTGTGTCAGAGGCCAGGGAGAGACAGGCTCTATTATCTCTATTCTTCTCTCTAAACTATAAGGCAGAGCCATTGAGATCAGAACTCTTTACAATGGGAAAGATATTCTATGAAAAACTTTAGTTGGACTACAGTTCATGTGTCATGACTGTTTTAATTTGGAATGTTTGAATACATTGAATACAAAATAATCAGGGCACAAGGCGAGACCCAGATGCAGACACAGGAGGCAGATGGTTGGAGTCTTACAATATTTATTGAAAATAAGCGGCACCTGGAGGGGTGTCACGGGGTGTCACGCCCTGAAACAGATCAGGGCGTGACACAAAATAACTATGTTAAATTACGTATTGTTGGTTTAGCAAAACACAAAATACAATTTTAGCTTGTCTATAGTTTAGTTGAGTAGTTGAGTATAACCAAGTTGCCAAGGACACACAATATAGATGGCAGCAGAGGTATTGTTAGAAATGTGTGTTTGATGAAGTGTTTATTATGACAGTTTAGCGGCATTAACTTTGTATTGCAGATTGCTAGACCAGGACAGACATTTTCCCGGTGTGTGTCAGTACAGATGAAGTGTTTCGCCCCAGAATTCTACGTAACTTATCCTCAGCGTTAATCTAACATTCGAGAGTGGTTAGGCGGACGCCTGATACGGAGTCTAAACCAGCAATGACTACAAGTTGGTGCGAAGGTTAACTAAAGTAAAAACTACAATTTGGAAAACAATTATGTAAAAACATTTGAAAAACTAAAACTATACTGAAACTATTACCTTCGAGTGCAAAATAATATATAAATAATCATAAATGATGTCTAGCTTTAGTTTATTTTTTCAAAACTGAGCGACCACCTATCTGGAACGTAGAGTCTTCTCGAAGATAAACCAGGAAATCTTGTTTGAACAGAAACACACACACGCACGCACGCACGCACGCACGCACGCACGCACGCACGCACGCACGCACGCACGCACGCACGCACGCACGCACGCACGCACGCACGCACGCACACACACACACACACACACACACACACACACACACACACACACACACACACACACACACACACACACACACACACACACACACACACGGTGGCTGGCTGTGAACTATTGGTAATGTTTTTGCTGTGGTTGCAGCTGTTTTCATGAACCCTATTTGAAGGGATTAGTCAGTGATACATGTTTAATATTACAGAAATACGAATGTGTTGTTTTTTCATCTCTTTTTGTCAGATAAAGTTACTTGATTCTTCTTACATCTACTAATGAAGTAAAACAAAAACATTGGATTGGTGTAAACATGGGCAAGAGAGTTTCCTTCCACAATATTCCTTGCACCAGTCTAGACACTTGTCCTTTAAATCCAAGTCATGTTAGGATAGATTTATATTTTTCACCTAACCAAGCCTATGTTCTGTCCATGGAGTTGTACAGAGTCCTCTGGTGGTCCAAAGCCTGTGTTAACATGGGAAGCACCATTGAGGACTTTTGCCTTTTTGATTTAGTCAACTGGGCAGGACCTCCAACTTCATTGGCAGATCCCTCCTGATTACTTGGTTGGCATAACCTGATGACCCGGTTGGAGCCGTGACAGCCTCAACAGGAGGGATCAGCCAATTAATTGTACTTGTGAAGAAATGGACTATTTAAGATGAAGAAGGCCTCAATGGCACTGCTCTCATAGATGCCATCATAATACAGAGATCTTGTGTCTATCCAAATCTATGGTCCTGGCCCATCACCTTAACCCAGTGGCAAGAAGTGACATCCCCAAAAAACAATATACAGCACATAAATGGCTCCTAGCCTCCCACGTATATTTTACTTTCTGTCCCTAACACTAAAGCTAAATAATATAAAAACGATATATAGACATGATTTTATCAAGCTGGAACGAAATAAGAACTAGTAATTCAAGTCTGAAAACTTCCTGAAACTAAACCGAATTTCAAATCAATATCTAAAAACGAATAGAAATAATAACAAATATTAAATCACATAAATGTAATAACCTTGGTTGATGCACATGCATGGGACACACATGTGACTGGTCTCTCAGTTTGACCATTAGACACTGACCGTCTCAGGCATAGGCTCTGCCTTGTGAAATGGAAACCACATGCTCCATTCTATTGTAATTGAGCCCCGTGGTTACTCTGTGAGTAGTTAGTTTGTTGTATTTCTGTTCATTGACAGTCACAGGCAGTCCCCTGCCCTGCTGGTGGGAATTGGGGGATTTTCTTTTTCTTTCATAAACCTAATCCCATGTTTGTGTGTGTGAATATTTATAGTCATTTATGAAGATAATGTATTCCTATTTATAGTTGCTCTATTCATAAAACCCTCTACACACAGAAAGCGTATAATACATGTGTGTCTTGACGGGTATAGATGTGCTGTGAATATATTAAGACACAGTAATCGTCTGCCTGTATGTTATCTTGGGTGCTTGCTGTCTGTCTGTGTTATCTCTGTCATTGCTGTTCTGCCGTAGCCTTGCTTGTCTTCAGTGCGTATGGCAGAGGATAGCAGTACTGTGCCTGGCCCAGTTAAAAGGCCCTAATGCTTGGGTCCACTCTAATGGTCATTGGTTAACAATGAGCTGCGCTCGGGTCGTCCAGCGTCCTCACAAACAGCTGGCACTGTATTTTTAGCAGCCATTCAAACCCTGGCTGGCATCTATTCAGCCCCAGATAAACATCATGAAGAAGTGCAACACACACACACACACACTGGCCCTATGGCATAAATTGTGTTGCCTAAATAAAAATCCCTCATAGGCCTAAAAATGCACTCTGACGTTGTGATTGTGCATGTGGGCATGTGTTGTTTCAACATTTAGAAAACCATTTGATGATGATCACTCAAGCATCAAGCATAGCTGGTGGGGTATATTATCCATGCCAAAGAACCACTCAGTAACATGACTGCTGCTGCACATTGTGTAAATTATATAATCTGTGGTCCCCCTGATTCTCTAAACAATCCTGTCTCAAAGTGGCAAGTGGCAATTATTGAAAACTTTTGAGACTTCAAAGTAACTGAGTTCTATGCAAAATCCCAAAATGATTAGTGTTTGAACTGTAAATGAGAGAGTGAAATTGGGTTGTGTTTGCAGTTTAAAGAGCGTATGATTGCACTGCGCACACACACGCACACAAACACACACACACACGCACACAAACATGCCCGCAGGCACACGCACACGTTCTGTTGCAGTCTCATATAACCTTGTTGAAAGCGTTTGAGCTTCACTAGAAGGGTGTTAATAATTTTGACACCCACGAACAACAGCAACATTAGCCCTAGGCTATAAAATTGACTCAACAGCACACACACACACACATTCAAAACCCACAAGCAACTCATCTGCTATTCAACACAATCTTTTCAGTTGACCTCAACCCTATAACGGTTCAGGTACGAGTAGTAGACTAGTGGAGTGTACATCTATTGATTTAACAGGAAATGTACAAAGTTCACATCATGTTAACCAAAGCAAAGTGCCCTTAGAAGCAGTGTGTTATTGTTATAGTGTCCCGAGGGCCTTGGTACTAACAGCTCTGGTATGAGATGAAGAATCCTTGAAACACACGGCAGCCAGGGAATTAACACAACTCCAAAGAACATTGTGCTCACACACGCAACCCCTCCCCAAACACACACCTCTTTGCCAGGTGGTTTGAACGCAGCCACGCGTCACCCCTCCCTATAGCCTTTTAAAATGACCCATCTAAGATGTCACTGTCACCACATGAGTGACAGCTCGTGTACAAGGCTAATGACTGAAGCCTGTTGACAGAGGACCAGAGACAAAGGGTGTGTGCTGCCAGTCTACTGTCAGGTCTGTTGGGTTACACAGTAGATGGCCTAGCAGGGCTTCAGAGGCTAATTAGCCAGTGTCGTAAGCAGAGGTGTAGTTGACGCACGCAAAGGTAGCAAAGTGGCCCAGGCCGGGCTTGAGGAGAGACACTCACCAGGCCTTTCCATCCCCCGGGCTAGGGTTACCTTGGTAGGTGTGAAACACACACACTAGGGCAGGGGTTTTAAAACTGGGGTACTTTAGGGCGTCCGCAATTCTTTTGTATCATTTCTTGGGAAATTATTTATGAATATCTCTAGCTGCAAGTGCAACAGAATACCATTGGGGATTCCATTTGTATGTCTCTGCGTCCAGTATGAAGGAAGTGAGAGGTAGTTTCACGAGCCAATGCTAACTAGTGCAATGCCTGGAATTCTATCAGAACAGTTAGCATGCTAGCTGTTCCTGTTAATCCGACTCTGGGAAAGCAGATAAAGGGCTTCATTTCCAAAATAATTTCCATCTATCCCTTTAATATGGAGAAAATGACAGTCCATGGAGCTAATTACAAGATTTGTTCTGTTTAGATAAATCTTAGGCGGGCCGTCATGTGATAATTTTAGGGATGGAAAAACAGTTTCATTGTCAACTTAAATAACCAAAACCAGATAGAAATCATGCAGAAAATCTATTAAACTATATAAATGGTTTAATAGTACCATCTTTGAGAAATAACAATCACATAAAAGCTAGACAGTCAAATTCCAAATACTGGGCAATCTAGGCACATGCCCATTGATTTTGTTATGTTTGAGCAGAGGAACAATGCATTAACCATGACAAAATGCAGGAAATTGCAGGAAATTAGCCTTAAAACTGCAAAATTGTCTCTCAGCCCCATGCCAAATTGTAGAATTGCTGGAAATTAACTTCAAAACTGCTACATTATCTCAGCTCAATGGGAAAATGTGTAGACTTGCAGAAAATGTGCTTTACAACAGCACCATTTTATCTACGCCGCCAAGATACCTTTCTAGATAAGAGCATGTTAGAGTTTACACTTCCTCTTCCAATGAACTGTGGGGAGGTCAAAATAATGTAACTGTCTACTAAATCTATTCATTTTAAAATGTTGAGTACTTCTACTTGCCATTATCATTCACCTGATAAGACAAGATGTGATTTATTTTTTGCTAACATATGATAGGGGTCCCTGGGTTGCCGGTTTTCCTGGGTGGGTGTCCCTGAGCAAGAAAAGTTTTAAAACCACTGAACTTGAGTATCAAAGGGGAGGTACTGGATGTCTAATGTACCATTTAACACACATGCATACACAGGCTGACAGTCACTTATGTACATTACACACACAAACAAACTCACATCCATGCGCCACTGCTTCATTCCAGCTCCTGCCATGCCTTGGGGCAGTAGACTTGGGCAGGCTTGGTGTAGGCAGGTGTGAGAGAATCTGGAGTTCGCAAGGTGCTCAGTGTGAGTTTGTGTGTCTTTTGGCAGTGGAAGCTTGCACACGCGCGCGTGGGGAGCGATTGTTGCATCCTGCCAGCGGTGTGTGATTGTGTCTTGGATTGAAACCACCTCTACTGGGAGCTGCCAATCCTCAGATATTGAAATTCTGTATTTGTCCAAAGCTCCCCAGTCATCTCCCTCTCCTCAACTCATAAAGGCACAAAACACCTGCAGAGGAAGAGAGAGAAAGCGGGAGAGAGAGGTAGAGGGAGAGAAGGGGGCAGAGAGCATGGGGAGAGAGAGAAAGAGGGTGAGGGAAGAGTATGGGGATGGAGATGGAGAGAGCTTTAGGTGGAGATAAACGGAGAAGTTAGCATAAAGAGAGATGAACGACAACATTGTCTTTGAGATCGTATTCATCTGCGGTGACGATTGCATCAGTGTGGGCTCTTTTAATATGCAGGGCTGTCAAGAGGCCTCACTTGAATTTTATGGATTTTCTAGCAACAAGATCTGTTTCCTTTCGAAATTCGGCATATTATGGATGAAGGTCTATTTAACGTATTCATTCCATGTGGTTACAGGGTTAGTGTGCATGGTTACTGGGTTAAAACAGAAGCAACTGTGAGGTTTGTGTTTATCACATCATTTACATCTAGAAGTAGAGGTGTAGCAATTCTACCACTTAAGGTGTTGAATTGTGTGAAAGATGGATTTGGTCGTTTTGTTATAATTAATGGTACTTTACAAGGGCAGAACATTTCCATAATGAATATTTACTTCCCCCCCTGCCCACCCCCATGATTTCCTCACTAAGGTATTTCTAGATTTTTCAGAATGAAACTCAGACACTGCAGTGGTTGGAGGAGATTTTAATTGTTTGTTGAACCCCCTTATTGACAAGTTTCCCTGCGGTATAGCTTCACTCTCTCCTCAAGCTAAGTCACTTAAAGCTATTTGTGATGATCTGGGGTATGCTGATGTTTGGAGAACCTTTCATCCCTCCAACAGAGAGTTCACTTTTTTCTCTACACCTCATGGATGTCAGACTAGAATATATTACTTTTTTATGCCCAGGACGTCTTTGTTCTATCCACTAGGATAGGAAGCATAGTCATATCTGATCATGCGGAGGTGATCCTGGACATAAAACTCAACGGGGCATCCAATCTGTCAAGACATTGGAGGTTGAATACCATCATTCTTAAAGATCATACATTTACATCATATTGTATTACAGAGTTTAAAGCATTTTTCTCTATTAACTCTCAATCAACAGATAACCCCTCGCTCCTTTGGGAAACCTGTAAAGCGTACGCCAGGGGTCTGATTATGTCATACACAGCCACTAAGAGGCGGAAAAAGCGTGAAAAGCAAAACACGTTAGAGGGTGAATTAGGAACTAAAGAGAAGGACTACATTAAAACTCCCACTCCTGCCCTATTAAAGGAAATATCAGTCCTTAGATCAACGTTGGACTCTCTCCTAAAATAGGAAGCCGAAAAGAAAATGTGATTTGCCAGGCAAAAGCTTTACAAACATGGAGGTAAACCAGGAAAGTATTTGGCATACCTACAGTTGAAGTCGGAAGTTTACATACACCTTTGCCAAATACATTTAAACTCAGTTTTTCACAACTCCTGACATTTAATCAGAATAAAAATGCCCTGTCTTAGGTCAGTTAGGATCACCACTTTATTTTAAGAATGTGAAATGTCAGAATAATAGTAGAGAGAATTATTTATTTCAGCTTTTATTTCTTTCATCACATTCCCAGTGGGTCTGTCACGTTCCTGACCTGTTTTCCATTGTTTTTGTATGTGTTTAGTTGGTCAGGGCGTGAGTTGGGGTGGGCATTCTATGTTATGTGTTTCTATGTTGGGTTAAATGTGTTGCCTGATATGGTTCTCAATTAGAGGCAGGTGTTTGACGTTTCCTCTGATTGAGAACCATATTAAGGTAGGCTGTTCTCACTATTTGTTTGTGGGTGATTGTCTTCCGTGTTTGTGTTCGTCACCACACGGGACTGTTTCGTTTGTTTAGTCTGTTCCTGTTCGTGCGTTCTTCGTGTTATGTAAGTTCTCATGTTCAGGTCTGTTTAACGTCGTTTGTTGTTTTGTAGTTTGTTCAAGTGTATTTTCGTCTTCGTTATTATTATTAAAATCATCATGTCTACATACCTCGCTGCGTGTTGGTCCGATCCATGCTCCTCCTCGTCTGAGGAGGAGAACGAATATGACGACCGTTACAGGGTCAGAAGTTTACATACACTCAATTAGTATTTGGTAGCATTGCCTTTAAATTGTTTAACTTGGGTCAAACGTTTCGGGTAGCTTTCCACAAGCTTCCCACAATAAGTTGGGGGAATTTTGACCCATTCCTCCTGACAGAGCTGGTGTAACTGAATCAGGTTTGTAGGCCTCCTTGCTCGCACATGCTTTTTCAGTTCTGCCCACAAATTTTCTATAGGATTGAGGTCACGGCTTTGTGATGGCCACTCCAATAATTTGACTTCGTCATCCTTAAGCCATTTTGCCACAACTTTGGAAGTATGCTTGGGGTCATTGTCCATTTGGAAGACCCATTTGTGATCAAGCTTTAACTTCCTGACTGATGTCTCGCGATGTTGCTTCAATATATCCACATCATTTTCCATCTTCATGATGCCATCTATTTTGTGAAGTGCACCAGGCCCTCCTGCAGCAAAGCACCCCCACAACATGATGCTGCCACACCCGTGCTTCACGGTTGGGATGGTGTTCTTCGGCTTGCAAGCATCCCCCTTTTTCCTCCAAACATAACGAACGTCATTATGGCCAAACAGCTCTATTTTCTTTTCATGAGACCAGAGGACATTTCTCCAAAAAGTACGATATTTGTCCCCATTGGCAGTTGCAAACCATAGTCAGGATTTTTTATGGCGGTTTTGGAATTGGTATTCTTCCTTGCTGAGTGGCCTTTCAGGTTATGTCGATATAGGCCTCGTTTTACTGTGGATGTAGATACTTTTGTACCTGTTTCCTCCAGCAGCTTCACAAGGTCCTTTGCTGTTGTCCTGGGATTGATTTGCACTTTTCACACCAAAATACGTTGATCTCTAGGAGACATAACGCGTCTCCTTCCTGAGCGGTATGATGGCTGCGTGGTCCCATGGTGTTTATACTTGCATACTATTGTTTGTACAGATGAACGTGGTACCTTCAGGCGTTTGGAAATTGCTCCCAAGGATGAACCAGACTTGTGCAGGTCTAGGGTCTAGGGTTTCTGAGGTCTTGGCTGATTTCTTTTGATTTTCCCATGATGTCAAACAAAGAGGCACTGAGTTTGAAGGTAGGCCTTGAAATACATCCACAGGTACACCTCCAATTGACTCAAATTATGTCAATTAGCCTATCAGAAGCTTCTAAAGCCATGACATAATTTTCTGGAATTTTCCAAGCTGTTTAAGGACACAGTCAACTTAGTGTATGTAAACTTCTGACCCACTGGAATTGTGATACAGTGAAATAATCTGTCTGTTAACAATTGTTGGAAAAATTACTTGTGTCATGTACAAAGTAGATATCCTAACCGACTTGCCAAAACTATAGTTTGTTAGCAAGAAATTTGTGAAGTGGTTGAAAAATTAGTTTTAATGACTCCAACCTAAGTGTATGTAAACTTCCGACTTCAACTGTAGCTAAAAGGAGAGCTGACTCACAGTCAATTGCTACTATTACTGATTCCGATGGCAATCGTTTATATGAAAATAAATTGATAAATGACTCATGTAAGAAATTTTATGCAAATCTCTATGCCTCAGAACTGACAAATGACGCACCCAAATTAATGGAGGACTTTTTTTCTAAGATTGAGCTCCCTACAATCTCCGAAGAACAGAGGTCTCTCCCTATTACTGAGGAAGAGATAATGTTCGCAATTAAGAATCTGCAAAATGGTAGGGCCCCAGGACCAGACGGGTTTTGTAGTGAGTTCTATAAGGAGTTCCATGGCCTGATCCTTGAGCCATTGCGTGGTATGTTTAACCACTCATTTTCAAATGACTACCTCCCTCAAACTCTGAGAGAAGCCAACTTATCACTTATTCTCAAAAATGGAAAATGCCCAGAGTCTTGTTCCTCTTACAGACCCATTTCCCTTCTGAATGTGGATAGAAAATTGCTTTCTAAAATTCTAGCCACAAGATTAGAGGACTCACTGCCGCTAATTGTGAAAGGAGACCAAACTGGCTTCATTAAGGGCTGTAAGTCATGTAACAATGTCAGGCGGCTTCTTAATGTAATTCAAGCCTACCAACAAAGTGCTATGGATGTCCTTGTGCTCTCCCTAGATGCGGAGAAAGCATTTGACCGTGTGGAGTGGTCTTACCTATTCTTTGCGCTGACTAAATTTGGTCTAGGGGACACCTTATAAAATGGGTGAAAGTTTTATATGATGATCCTCAGGCTGCTGTCCTTACTAATGGGCTAAGGTCAAATAACTTCTCTATACACAAAGGTACCAGACAGGACTGTTTTTTGTCCCCTCTCCTATTTGCACTCGCTATGGAACCACTGGCCGAGGCCATCAGGGTAACGCCTGCTATACAGGGGCTGCTCATTGGTGATGTTCACCTTAAAATAAGCTTGTATGCTGATGATGTCCTGATATTCATCTCTAGGCCTGAGACATCAATTGCATCTCTTGTCAATATTATTGAATGATTCAGCAAATTCTCAGGCTACAAGATTAACTTAACTAAATCAGAGGCTATGCCACATGGTAACCTTCATTCTGTACCTAATACTTCTCCCCCCTTTCCTTTTAAATGGTCTCTCTCAGGTTATACGTATCTGGGTATATTTGTAACTCCTAAATTTCAGCAAATATACAAAGCCAATTTTGTTCCCTTGTTTGATACAATAAGACAGGATCTGGAGCGCTGGAACTCTCTTCCGATTTCTTGGTTGGGTAGAATATCCCTCTTGAAAATGAACATTTTACCTAGACTACTTTACCCAATCCAAATTATTCCAGTATTACTCTCCAATAAGGTAATAAAGGATGTAAATGGATGGCTAAGTTCCTTTATATGGAGTAAACGCAAGTTCTATGGGTGGCTTGGATCTGCCCAATATTAGGTTCTATCAGTGGTGAGCCCACCTATGTTATATTTCTGACTGGATCACAAACAATGACTCCTCTATTTGGTTAGACATTGAGACTTCTCTTTCAAAATACCCCTTACAGGATCTTTTCTTTTTCAGAAGTTTCAAGTCTGTAAAAGATCACTGCAACAATCCCATTACACTTAACACACTCAAAGTATGGAGGTCAGTTCAGCGCTTCCTGGGAAGGTCCAAACTAACCTCTGCTCTTACCCCAATTCTTAACAACCCAGATTTTGGTTCAGGATTGCTCGATGCTGGCTTTAACTTTTGGCTTAATAAGGGCATACGCAGACTAAATGACTTAGTTGCTGATAAGATTTTATTGTCATTTGAGCAGATGGTTGAGAAATACTGACTACCAAAGCAGGACTTTTTCCGCTTTCTACAAGTAAGACATATTTTGAAGAGCACCACCTTAATTGGCAACCCTGATGTGTCCGTCATTGAAAGAATACTTTTTTTCCCCACAAAGGAAAATGTCTGTACGTTTGTTTCATGATGATTTAAGGTCATTTTCTGCTCTTGACACACAGAGGGTGAAACAAGTGTGGGAGAAAGAATTGTCTGTTACTATTGACGAAGAGATGCGGGAGGACATTTGGCATGTCTGACATGTACATTGCATTCTAAAACAGATCAATCAGTTCTACAAAGTATGGGAACCTTATCTAAATTACCTAGAATCTGAGGTATCAGCTATTATGCTGCAAGGATTCTCTTAGAATGGTGGTGATCTATTTATTTCAGAATTACACTGTACGTTCCATGTGTTGGACCTAACTTATTGGTTTAAACTCAGCCTTTTGGTTTAATTTCTGTTTGTATGTTTGTTTAAAATGTATGTATTGAGAGACGCAATGATGGGGATGGGGTGAGAGAAGCGCCGAGCGGGAGAGGAAGAAGGTGTGTGTATATATATATATGTGTGTGTGTGTGTGTGTGTGTATGTATGTATATATATATATGTTTGCAGGTATGTGTAAGTGAGTGCTGTTTTTTGCTTTGTCTTTGTTGTATCTCTTAATATGGGTGAAAATTGTGAAATTCCAATAAAAATACTTTTACCAAAAACCCCCAGAAACAACTCAAAGGGTTACGTTTAGGTATTCATTCAGAGTAGTTAAGGTTAGGGCTATGGTTTGGGGAAGGCTTAAAACAAAATAGTAAAAAAACAACACACTATTACAGTGGTATTACCATGAAGTATTATCATGGCTTGCTAGAGCACTGTGCACTGCGGTGGAGCGGTGGACTAAGCTGTGCACTCTGGCTCCGAGCATCACGAGTTTGCTCCCAGTGCTGGGAAATAGTGATTTTTTTTTGTGAGTGCCAAGGAAGGCTTATAAATGGACATTCTGGGGGACCTTTTCAAACGTCTGAAATCACTGTCTGTTTCAAGTGATCCTTCTGTTTCTAGTTCACACACACGTCAAAAACCAATGTCCTTTAGAATCCCAAAACACACAAAACACAGGGAGGCAGTCATACTGTACACTACATGGCTCGTTGAACATCTCATTCCAAAATAATGGGCATTAATATGGAGATGGTTCCCCCTTCGCTGCTATAACAGCCTCCACTCTTCTGGGAAGACTTTACACTAGATGTTGGAACATTGCTGCGGGGATTTGCTTCCATTCGGCCATTAGTGAGAGCATTAGTGAGGTCGGGCACAGATGTTGGGCGATTAGGCCAGGTTCGCAGTTGGCGTTCCAATTCATCCCAAAGATGTTCGATGGGGCTGAGGTCAAGGCTCTGTGCAGGCTAGTCGAGTTCTTCCACACCGATCTCGACAAACAATTTCTGTACTCTTTGTGCATGGGGGCATTTCATGCTGAAACAGGAAAGGGCCTTCCCCAAACTGTTGCCACAAATTTGGAAGCACAGAATCGTCTAGAATGTCATTGTATGCTGTAGCGTTAAGATTTCCATTCACTGGAAGTAAGGGGCCTAGACTGAACCATAAAAACAGTCCCAGACCATTATTCCTCCTCCACCAAACTT
The DNA here is from genome assembly GCF_016432855.1 of Salvelinus namaycush. Classification (NCBI taxonomy): domain Eukaryota; kingdom Metazoa; phylum Chordata; class Actinopteri; order Salmoniformes; family Salmonidae; genus Salvelinus; species Salvelinus namaycush. Next base: position 10,658,580 of record NC_052344.1, read on the forward strand.
TACAGTTGACACTATGCATTCGAGCAGGTAGCGTTTTCCTGGCATCCACCAATCCAAGATTCGTCAGTCGTACTGCCAGATGTTGAAGTGTGATTCATCACTCCATAGAACGCGTTTCCACTGCTCCAGAGTCCAATGGTGGTGAGGTTTACACCACTCCAGCTGACGCTTGGCATTAAGCATGGTGATCTTAGGCTTGTGTGCGGCTGCTCGGCCATGGAAATCCATTTTATGAAGCTCCTGACGAACAGTTATTGTGCTGACCTTGCTTCCAGAGGCAGTTTGGAACTTGGTAATGAGTGTTGCAAGCGAGGACAGACAATTTTGACATGCTACGCACGTCAGCACTCGGCGGGCCCATTCTGTGAGCTTGTGTGGCCTATCACTTCTCGGCCGTTGTTGCTCCTAGACATTTTCACTTCACAAAACAGCACTTACAGTTGACCGGGGCAGCTCTAGCAGGGCAGACATTTGACGAACTGACTTGTTGGAAAGGTGGCATCCTATGATGCTGCCACGCTGAAAGTCACTGATCTCTTCAGTAAGGCCATTCTACTACCAATGTTTGTCAATAGATATTGCATGGCTGTGTGCTCGATTTTATACACCTGTCAGCAACGGGTGTAACTGAAATAGCTGAATCCACTAATCTGAAGGTGTGTCCACATACTTTTGGCCAAGTAGTGTATTTAACGGTTCTTAAATTTCTTTAGTTTTAAAAGGTCACAAGATATAAAAAACAATACAATCCAAAACACAGGAACAGGCCCAGGAAGACTTACACCGCATTCACGCCAGAGATCATCTTTGGTTGGATGACAGCCTGGTCCAAGAGCGGTAGTCGTTGCGGTCCCGTCCAAGGCTCGGTTCCACTGGAGAGAGAGGAGGAGCTGGATCAGTTCCAGTCATTCAAAATGTAGTAGTACTTCACTCACACAGAGTGGTGGGTGACGTTTGTTCGGCTCTTCCCGAGGAGGGTTCGTTTGGTTCTTCTCGAGCAGGGTTAGTTCAGCTCTTTCTGAGCATGGTGCACCGTCTCTGCTGGTAGCAGCTCCTCTCTCTTCAAGGGTAGCTGCAGCGATATCCAGCGGTGGCGGTAGTAGCAGTGGCTTGAGTGAGTTCTGTCCTGTCCGGTGGTGTGTTTTCTGGTGTCAGTCCTGGCTTCAATATCCCCAGCACTGGCTGATGAGCTCAGCCAGGTCACCCGGGACACAGTATTCGACATGTTTAAGGTCGTTGGGAGATGACGTGGAAACCTTCAAGTAGGTTTCGGTTTTGCTAGGGCGTTGTGGACGGGATGGCGGATGGGCGTAAGCATCTGCCTCTGATTCCAAAGGTTGCAATTTTGAATTCAGCAATAGAAAGTTGTTTTTGATGTTTTTGTTTTAAGTCTATCCTAAACCTTAACCATTCAGAGTTCATGCCTAACCTTAAGAATTTCGAGTTAATACCTGAAATGAACCCTAACCTTAAAAATTCAGAGTCAATGGATAAACTTACCCTTAGAAACACTCAACATTTGGAATAACTTTGTAATTTGACGTTTGGGAAACATGGATGAACGTCTAATTCTGACGTGAGACTGTGGGAGCTTCTTCTTCAAGGTTGTTTTGGCAGATCGCAACCAACTAACAGGTGCATACACCGCCGCCTACTGTACTGGAGTGTGCGGCCCGGTCACGACCCGTCTATACTACTATATTCTCTTAATAACTAACTCTGAATTTCTAACAAAACTCTTTCAGTCGGATTTAAATGTCTATTCAGATCGCTACACAGGCTCAGGAACACGGGAGGGGGTGACCTCTTCATTCAGTATTCCCTATGACATTTCTGCTGTAAAGTCCTGGAGATCCAGAAATCAATTTTTCCTCTTCACAATGATGTCTATCTTTAGATTTGTTGTTAGTTTGACTAGTGCAATTTATCACTTGCGTTATAAACTGTTAAGAGAATTATGTTCTCAATGTTCATAAACTGAACTTCTATTAACTACTCAGTCTGCAACCCAGAATTTGTAAGATACTGGTTGGAATGAAAACAGACAGAGGCCCAGCCTACAATAGTCAAATGTTTATTCAGAAGAACGTTCTGAAGTCCACAATACAAAGACATCCATTTTATAGCGGCGCACATACTTCCACACAAACAGTAGATATCCTACACACATACTGTTCCACTACCCAGCCGACAAAGATTAGGGAGACCGTGTGAATCACTCCCTGTCCTCCCCCAAGATTAGGAAAAACCCTGAGAAGTACTCCCTGCCCTCTCCCAAATCTCTGTGGCCCCTAGCCAAGGTCGGCACCGAATTTTGCTCAGACAGTCTGTGTTTAAGATACTATAGAGACATATTGTACAGATATATTGTTTTACCCTAATTCTGACTAAAACTACACACATCATTTATTATAATTTTACTGACTAAGACTACACACATCATTAATAAAAAATGTATGATTCTAATCAATTTCATTGATGATTCTAATCAATTTCATACAATTATATGGTTTCAGGGTGGAATATTCTAATCATTCATTTAAACATATAAATTCCATTCAGCTTCTTCACTGTTCACTGTCGTGATCTTCTCCTGCATGGCATTCACTATAGACTGTGGGACATCCACAACCATCTAATCTCTACTCACTCCTTCAGCTATTTTCACTGCCTCCACATAGGAGACTTGCTGGATAGTCTTGATCCTAGCTACTGCGACCTCCCTCATCCTTACAGGGCACTCCGGGAACTCAGGAACTTGATTCCCATCACAATTACAGCAATGTGCTTCATCTGACCCTTCAACTACGACATATTTATTCCTTCGACAAAAACTTGCCACATGTAAGGGCTTCTGTACATATGCGTCTCTCACATATCCAAGTTTTACACAAGACGGGAGAACCACGCAATCATGCGACAGTAAAAGGCTTTGCTCTTTCTTTCTGTCTGTCATTCGATTCAAGGGACGTCCATCTACCACTCCTGGCATGTTATCCCTAAACCACACATCTTCCATGTTTAAAAAAAAATCATAATAATTTCACCTTTATTTAACCAGGTAGGCCAGTTGAGAACAAGTTCTCATTTACAACTGCGACCTGGCCAAGATAAAGCAAAGCAGTGCGACACAAACAACACAGAGTTACACATGGAATAAGCAAACGTACAGTCAATAACACAATAGAAAAAAAAATTAAGTCTATATACAGTGTGTGCAAATGACGTGAGGTGGTAAAGCAATAAATAGGCCATAGTAGCAAAGTAATTACAATTTAGCAAATTAACACTGGAGTGATAGATGTGCAGATGATGATGTGCAAGTAGAAATACTGGTGTGCAAAAGAGCAAAAACGTTTTTAAAAAACAATATGGGGATGAGGTAGGTAGATTGGATGGGCAATTTACAGATGGGCTGTGTACAGCTGCAGCGATCGGTTAGCTGATGTTTAAAGTTAGTGAGGGAGATATAAGTCTCCAACTTCAGCAATTTTTGCAATTCGTTCCAGTCATTGGCAGCATAGAACTGGAAGGAAAGGCGGCCAAAGGAGGTGTTGGTTTTGGGGATGACCAATGAGATATACCTGCTGGAGCGCGTGCTACGGGCGGGTGTTGTTATCGTGACCAGTGAGCTGAGTTAAGGTGGAGCTTTACCTAGCGAAGACATATAGATGACCTATGTCCAATGAGACACCAGAGTTGACACCTTTAACCGGTGCTCTGAAAATCCCAGCTTTCCACATCATACATCGATATCTTGTAGAGCCACAGAGCTTTCACCTTCTGAGCTTTTGACACACATGAAGTCAACATCATACCACTTCTGTTCACTCTGACCAATTCCACTTTTCCCAATTAGTCCTTCACCATCTTCAAGACTGCAAACAGGTCAGGAAAAACATCCTTGCTCGTGAATCGCACTCCAACCATAAACTGCTGTTCATTTCCAACTTTAGCCCTTTTCACTCCACTGTTCTTTACCATCATCCACTCATTCTCACCAACCATTCTCGTACTAGCAGAATCGCACAACACATCCGCTTCCGCCATTGCTACCATAGCTTGGAACTGTCATGAGAGGTCACCGACTATGGGAGCTGGTAGGATGAGCTACCTTTATTCAAGTGGCAGCTCATTAAGCCAATGCTGGTCAGGTGTGTCGAGCCTGGTCCCAACAGGGTGCTAATTGCAATTGAATTCCCTCATTCACTCCACGTAAGACAAACGCTCAAGAAGAAAGGTTGAATGAAAAGCAAATAAGTTCATGCAAATAGTGATTAAAATGTCGAAGAAAACAGACATGAGGATGAAATAAGGTACTTCGTACAGATGAATAAAAATAAAACACACATGAGTATTAAATAAGGTACTTCTAACAGATAAATAAAAATAAAACGCACGAGGGAAATTAGAAAACTAGGCTTTGGCATATGTGATACACATACACATGATTAATATTCCCATTCTCTGGGCTCCTGGTTTTAGATCAAAAAGAGTGAAACCATCGATGAGAGGGGAGGGGAGGGAAGGGGAGGGCAGGGGAAAGCAAGGGAGAGGGAGGGAGAGGGAGAGGAGCTCCTGGGAGGATCAAATCTAATCAAAGTTTATTTGTCACGTGCGCCGAATAAAACAGGTGTAGAGCTTACAGTGAAATGCTTACTTACATGCGCTAACCAATAGTGCAAAAAAGGTATTAAGGGAACAATAGGTAGGTAAAGAAATGAAACAACAGTAAAAAGACAGGCTATATACAGTAGCGAGGCTATAAAAGTAGCGAGGCTACATACAGACACCGGTTAGTCAGGCTGATTGAGGTAGTATGTACATGTAGATATGGTTAAAGTGACTATGCATATATGATGAACAGAGAGTAGCAGTAGCGTAAAAGAGGGGTTGGCGGGTGGTAGGTGGGACACAATGCAGATAGCCCGGTTAGCCAATGTGAAGGAGCACTGGTTGGTCGGCCCAATTGAGGTAGTATGTACATGAATGTATAGTTAAAGTGACTATGCATATATGATAAGCAGAGAGTAGCAGCAGCGTAAAAAGAGGGGTTGGGGGGGCACACAATGCAAATAGTCCGGGTAGCCATTTGATTACTTGTTCAGGAGTCTTATGGTTTGGGGGTAAAAACTGTTGAGAAGCCTTTTTGTTCTAGACTTGGCACTCCGGTACCGCTTGCCATGCGGTAGTAGAGAGAACAGTCTATGACTGGGGTGGCTGGGGTCTTTGACAATTTTTAGGGCCTTCCTCTGACATCGCCTGGTGTAGAGGTCCTGGATGGCAGGCAGCTTAGCCCCAGTGATGTACTGGGCCGTACGCACTACCCTCTGTAGTGCTTTGTGGTCAGAGGCCGAGCAATTGCCGTACCAGACAGTGATGCAACCAGTCAGGATGCTCTTGATGTTGCAGCTGTAGAACCTTTTGAGGATCTCAGGACACATGCCAAATCTTTTTAGTTTCCTGAGGGGGAATAGGCTTTGTCGTGCCCTCTTCACGACTGTCTTGGTGTGTTTGTACCATTCTAGTTTGTTGTTGATGTGGACACCAAGGAACTTGAAGCTCTCAACCTGCTCCACTACAGCCCCGTCGATGAGAATGGGGGCGTGCTCGGTCCTCCTTTTCCTGTAGTCCACAATCATCTCCTTAGTTTTGGTTACGTTGAGGGATAGGTTGTTATTCTGGCACCACCCGGTCAGGTCTCTGACCTCCTCCCAATAGGCTGTCTCATCGTTGTCGGTGATCAGGCCTACCACTGTTGTGTAGTCTGCAAATTTAATGATGGTGTTGGAGTCGTGCCTGGCCATGCTGCCGTGGGTGAACAGGGAGTACAGGAGGGGACTGAGCACGCACCCCTGGGGAGCTCCAGTGTTGAGGATCAGCGTGGCAAATGTGTTGCTACCTACCCTCACCACCTGGGGGCGGCCCGTCAGGAAGTCCAGGATTCAGTAGCAGAGGGAGGTGTCCAACAGCACATTACTGAACACCACAACAACACTAAACAATATGAAACACCACAAGAGATTACACGCAACACACACACACAAATAGCTTAACACAGTAAAACACACAGCATACAAGAACCTAAACCAAAAATACATTGTGCACTACAAAACACACATGTCCCTGCACAAACTATTCTTATTCAATAACACACACTACATTACATAATAGCCTATGCTCTGCAAAACGACAGATGGCATACAAGGTAGCTTGAGACAGCATAAAGAGAGCATCACCAAACAGTGCTCAGCAGCAAAACCAAACGGTTCTAAACACTTCTAGTACAGTAACACAAAGGGAGCAGAACACAGCATCTGGAAAACACTGAATAATATAGTGGCATGCAAAAATAATCATTCATCATGAGACAATACAGCTATCAACAGAGCAAATGACAGTATATTACAGAACACATGAGTACAAAGCAAAGAAGTGAGAGATGTATTCATGAAACATTTAGACACCTTACATCCACAAATACTGCGCTCTTTTGACACACTTTTCATATTATTCTTATTAGCATAATGGTAATAGTGATCTTTAGAAAACCTGCTCTTAGATAAGCTTGTATTAAACCCAGCCCACCCCCTCTAGCTTAGCTCTGTATCTCAATAGCATGCCTATTTCTGCCCCTGCAGCCGCAATAAACCCATTCAATAAATCCAGCCTTATCACTGTGGCAGGCACACACACACACACGTGCATGCATGCACAGGTACAGGCACACACACACACACACACACACAAACGTGTATACAGGCACAAGCACACACACGTACACAAACGCACACACACACACACAACCACACACAGGAACAGACTAAATAATCCCATTGTCCTGGATACAGACCAAAACAGGATATGCTGTTTATCTTCTACAATACTGCAGATGAGTCAAGGAGATTATGACATCATGCAGGAGAATATTATAGCAACGAGAGGTAATAACATTGTTATTGATTTCAGAATGCAGGAGTATCTGCAGGGATTTCTGGAGTCATCAGACAGTGAAATGTCATTGTCATTTTTATTTCAGGTGACTGCAGTGTTTAGTCAGGTGATAGAATAGGTGAGGTAATCTTGTTGCCAGATTTGGTAATCTCTCATTTGCTCCAGGCAATGTGAAGGGGAAGGCTGGATGGGCATTAAGGATGAGGCAATGATATAAGATCCAGGCTATGTGTTGTCAATAGTTGGCTGATTAGTTCTACTTAGTTTTGGGTGTCTGTGTTAGTGTTATATGATCATTGGTTTAAACAAAGAAAGCAGTTTATTTCCTCGGCGTGTCAGTGCATCAGTTCATGCTTGAGGTGCTTAGATATTGACAATAGCCTACATACAGTAGGGAAGATATATATATATATATATATACAATATATATAAAATAGTATGTGGAGACCCCTTCAAATTAGTGGATTCGGCTATTTCAGCCACACCTGTTGCTGACAGGTGTATAAAATCGAGTACACAGCCATGCAATCTCCATAGACAAACATTGGCAGTAGAATGGCATTTTTCTGAAGAGCTCAGTGACTTTTAACGTGGCACCGTCATAGGATGCCACCTTTCCTACATGTTAGTTCGTCAATTTTCTGCCCTGCTAGAGCTGCCCCGGTCAACTGTTTGTGCTGTTATAGTGAAGTGGAAATGTCTAGGAGCAACAACGGCTCGATGGAAACGCATTCTCTGGAGTGACTTCACCATCTGGCAGTCCGACGGACGAATTTGGGTATGTTGAATGCCAGGAGAACACTACCCGCTCGAATGCATAGTGCCATAATGTAAAGTTTGGTGGAGGAGGGATAATGGTGTGGGGCTGTTTTTCCTGGTTTGAGCTAGGCCCCAGTGAAGGGAAATGTTAACGCTGCGGCATGCAATGACATTCAAGACGATTCTGTTTCCAACTTTGTGGCAACCGTTTGGGGAAGGCCCTTTCCTGTTTCAGCATGACAATGCCCCCGTGTACAAAGCGAGGTCCATACAGAAGTGGAAGAACTTGACTGGCATGCTCAGGGCCTTGACCTTAACCCCACCGAACACCTTTGGGATGATTTGGAACTCCGACTGAGAGCCCAATCGCCCAATATCAATGCCCGACCTCACTAATGCTCTTGTGGCTAAATGGAAACAAGTCCCTGCAGCAATGTTCCAACATCTAGTGAAAAGCCTTCCCAGAAGAATGGATTCTGTTATAGCAGCAAAGGGGGGACCAACTCCATATTAATGCCCATTATTTTGGATAGAGCTGTTCAACAGCAGGTGTCCACATACTTTTGGTCATGTAGTGTGTATATATAGCCTGGCAGATTCTACTTCAAATCAAATCAAATGTATTTATATAGCCCTTCTTAATTCAGCTGATATATCAAAGTGCTGTACAGAAACCCAGCCTAAAACCACAAACAGCAAGCAATGCAGGTGTAGAAGCACGGTGCCTAGGAAAAACTCCCTAGAAAGGCCAAAACCTAGGAAGAAACCTAGAGAGGAACCAGGCTATGAGGGGTGGCCAGTCCTCTTCTGGCTGTGCCGGTTGGAGATTATAACAGAACATGGCCAATATGTTATGAAATGTTCATAAATGACCAGCATGGTCAAATAATAGTAATCACAGTGAACAGGTCAGGGTTCCATAGCCGAAGGCAGAACAGTTGAAACTGGAGCAGCAGCACGGCCAGGTGGACTGGGGACAACAAGGAGTCATCATGCCAGGTAGTCCTGAGGCATGGTCCTAGTGCTCAGGTCCTCCGAGAGAGAGAGAGAAAGAAAGAAAGAGAGAAGGAGAGAAAGAGAGAAGGAGAGAATTAGAGAGAACATACTTAAATTCACACAGGACACCGGATAAGACAGGAGAAATACTCCAGATATAACTGACTGACCCTAGCCCCTCGACACATAAACTACTGCAGCATAAATACTGGAGGCTGAGACAGGAGGGGTCAGGAGACACTGTGGCCCCATCCGATGATACCCCCGGACAGGGCCAAACAGGCAGGATATAACCCCACCCACTTTTCCAAAGCACAGCCCCCACACCACTAGACGGATAACTTCAACCACCAACTTACCATCCTGAGACAAGGCCGAGTATAGCCCACAAAGATCTCCGCCACGGCACAACCCAAGGGGGGGTGCCAACCCAGACAGGAAGACCACGTCAGTGACTCAACCCAATCAAGTGACGCACCCCTCCTAGGGACGGCATGGAAGAGCACCAGTAAGCCAGTGACTCAGCCCCTGTAATAGGGTTAGAGGCAGAGAATCCCAGTGCAGAGAGGGGAACCGGCCAGGCAGAGACAGCAAGGGCGGTTCGGTGCTCCAGTGCCTTTCCGTTCACCTTCACACTCCTGGGCCAGACTACACTCAATCATAGGACCTACTGAAGAGATGAGTCTTCAATAAAGACTTAAAGGTTGAGACCGAGTCTGCGTCTCTCACATGGGTAGGCAGACCTTTCCATAAAAATGGAACTCTATAGGAGAAAGCCCTGCCTCCAGCTGTTTACTTGTGCAGTAAGGTGTGTGAAGACTGTCTGCATGCTGATCTGTCTGCTTGGACTGTTTTGGCCTATTTCCTGGTTCCTGTGAGGAGCTCCAGACACGGTGATGATTACATCACATGATTACATCAGCATTTCAGCAGGCTGTTTCCTGTCTGAATGTTCCGCTGGCTGGCCGTGTGACTCCTTCTTCTTGTCTGCTGCGATGACTCACCGATATCACCCGGACCAGAACATGTCAGATTACCTGCGGGGATGACGGACCAAACCTGTCTGAGAAAAGTTGAGAAAATGTGGAGTAGGTTGATGAAAATCAACAGAACATTCACTTTTTTGGGGGTGGGGCAAATACACACTAAAAACACTTAAAGAGCCAACTGTCATTAGCTTCATATTCAGTGATTGGTCCACTCCAGTAAATTGTTTTCCAGCGACTGTGAGATGACGGTGGGATTAAATGATGGTATCAGGTGAGAATCTCCTGAATGACATCTCCCAGCCCACCGTGGCCCGTGTCTCTAGCGTAGTGCTAGAGATGCTATCAGCGCTGATGGGATCTTGGCTGCGTTCCAAATTACACCCTATTCCCTATAGCGAGCGCTACTTTTGACCAGCACTGGTCAAAAGTAGTGCACTATAAAAGGAATAAGGTGTAATTTAGGATGCAGCCCTACAGTGTCTTCTACAGTGTCCTCTAGAGTGTCCTCTACCGTGTCCCCGTGCAACAGAGCAGTCCCTCTCTCCCCAGCAGTAACCCTCCTGTCCTGTCCTGTCCTTAAGTCTTAATTAGGAAGATAGCATCAGTGGGGGCCTGCACTGGCCAGACAGAGCCTGTACGCAGCATATCCTCCCATTGGTTATGTACCCGGCCAAGAGGAGAGGAGGAGGAGGAAGAGGAGGAGAGAGGCATGGAGGGAGGGAAGGTAATAGTAAAGAGGAGAAAAGAATGGGGGAGAGGAGGAAGTAAGAGAGGAGAGGACAAAAAGAAGATAGAGGCATTGTGACGAAGGGACAGTTGGGAATAGAGGACGTGAGATAAGAAAAACAATGGAGTGTGTTAGAGAAGGAGAAAAAAAGACAGAGAGAGACAGATAAAGGGGATGAAGTGAATGTGAAAAAAGAGGGTCAAGGGATAGAGGGATTGCGGAGGTAAAAGGAGTGGAAAGCTTTTCCTTTCTTCTCCGTATCCAGTCAAATCCATAACCCATCAGGTCTTTGAAGTAGCAGGGATCAAAGTTATTGTAAGGTTACGTCCAAATGGCATGCTATTCCCTATATAGTGCACTACTTTTGACCATGGCCTATAGGGGTCAAAATTAGTGCACTATATCAGATGATGGTGCCATTTGGGATGCATCCTACAGTATATATCCTGCCTTTATATTAGCTCTCTTCACAGGTAAGATATCGCATGTGGGCCAGAAAACCAAAGCACTATTAATCTATCTATTCAAGTTGAATCAGGTATCACAAAATCAATTAACAAACAATATACTTGAAGCACCCCCCCCTAAAAGTAAATTGTTCTGTCTTTTTTAAATAAAAAATTATAAAGACATCTGAGTTGAAACAGTCCCAAAGAGACTCTCTCTCGCTCTCTCTCTCAGGTGGTTATGTAAGTATTTTAATTTCTGTGTCTAGACTCTGCCTCTGGCTGTCAGCCAGGTATCGTCTCTTTGTCCAAAAACTGTGACGTTTTTATTTCAGACCCTCTACTGTAGCACAGCTGACTGTACATTCAGCCCCAGTGGCCCCTGGGAGAGAGATGGCTGCCATTTTTTTTTTACTTCTGTCCCAACATCCTGAGGGGAAAAGGGTCAGATCCATGATTCAGCACTTTTGTGCTGTTTATCAGTGAACTCCTTTCTGCAGACATAACAGCAGCACACCATTCATCATTGTCCAGAGGCTACCATTATTCCCTGGTCCTATTTATGGAAGATGGTAAAAGATACACTCAGTAAACTCAATGGAAAAAACGGTGTAAGTGTGTGTGTGTTTGTGCATGTGTGTGGACTGATGTTGAGGGATTGTGAGTGGCGGGGAGTGAGGGGAAAAGAGAGCTATCACTGTGGTAGAGTTGGCATGATGCCTGTGCTCTGTTGTTTTTTCTCTATTTATTCTGTGGGAGGGACATCACTTGGAGAGGAGTGGAATTTAAAAGGCCTGCCACCCTGCTCACAAAGGGCCATGTCAACAAATATTAAAATGTCACTGGAGGGATGGGAGGAAGAGTTGAGGAGCTGTATCTCGCTCTCTTTCTGGTTCTATGAGTATGTCTCTCTCTCGCTCTCTCCATCTCTCTCTCTGTGTTCGTCTACCCTTCTCTCTCTCTCTCTCTCTCTCTCTCTCTCTCTCTCTCTCTCTCTCTCTCTCTCTCTCTCTCTCTCTCTCTCTCTCTCTCTCTCTCTCTCTCTCTCTCTCTCTCTCTCTCTCTCTCCTTCCCCCATCTTCTCTGAACAAAAATGATTATTCAACAGGCTACTACATCTAAAAGTTTTTCCTTTCCTCTCCTTCAGTCCCATGCCCCCTCATCAATCACAGTCTGTGGGTTACATTAAAATCACATTAACCACTATGATTAGAGATCTACCAGCAGCATCATTAGTAGGTAGGGAGAGATCTGGAATGGTGACTTAGACTTTCAATAATGTCAGAACTTATGTCCAACAAAATTATTCTGGAACAAAAAGTAATAGATTGAATCAGTGAACTGAAGTCCTCTCTTCTCCCCTCTCTCTCTCTCTCTCTCTCTCTCTCTCTCTCTCTCTCTCTCTCTCTCTCTCTCTCCATTGTCTCTCTCTCTCTCTCACTTTCTCTCTCTCTCTCTCCTTTGTCCTCACCTTGTATTTTAGCTGTTGACATTCACACTGAGGTAGTTGGCAGAAAACAGGGCCTTTGCCCATCCGCTGAGCTGGAAGATGTCATAGCGAATCAATCACCGCACCACCTATCCTCATCCGCACCGACACACAGACCTGACTAGACACTCTCCAAGAACCCTCGCTCACACCTCTCTTTGTCTGTGCACCTGCCAAAGCCTGGCCATTAGAGTCACATCAGTATGCCCGACACGACCTGTTAGTTTAACATGCAGAAGTCTTGCAGAGTGCTGGATGTTGTCTCCATCTAAATGAGCTCGTTTGTGAGCCTGAGGTCCTCCAGTGTTGTTGGTCAATAGAAAGGAGAGGTGTAGAGGGGATTAGACTAATGGTATGTCATCAACCAGATGGCTTGCTATTGGACTGCTGTAGTCCAATTCACATGTCTGACCCGAAAAGGGTTGCAAAGATACTGGTAATTTACTAAAGTTAACGTAATCTTAAATCATTTTGGTCATTAACAGAAAATCTATGGCAATCTATTATAACTTTGGTAATTTATACTTAAAAAATGTATTCATATATACCGTAATATTCATTTATTATATCTGTGTCTATATTATCCATGAGTTTCTAGTAGATAGACCATATGGTTCAAGAGAAATGTCCTAATTAATAATAAAAGCATCTAATCAACAATGGCGTTATTTTCAATGAACTCTGCAACTCTTCCAACTTTGGATTTTTTCAGAACTTCCACCGGTTTGGTGAAAAAACATTAACAACAAATACATAATGACATAGTAAAAAACAAAAGTGTGTAAAAAAATATATATAACTATCACGTTTCAAGGTAAGACACAGATACAGACAACATCTAATTAATAACAGTTTATTAATCCAACAGGGCAGGCAAAAGACAGGTCAAGGGCAGGCAGGGGTCCATAATCCAGATAGGTGGGGCAAAGGTACAGGACGGCAGGCAGGCTCAGGGTCAGGGCAGGCAGAAAAGGTCAAAACCGGGAAAACAGGAACAATCGAGAGACAGGAACAGAGGGGAAACTGCTGGTAGGCTTGACGAAACAAAATGAACTGGCAACAGACAAACAGAGAACACAGGTATAAATACACGGGATAATTGGGAAGATTTGCGACACCTGGAGGGGGGTGGAGACAATCACAAAGACAGGTAAAACATATCAGGTTGAGATAATAACAGATATTTCATCCTGAAACGCTCACATTTAACACCAATGCTATTCACTAAGTTCATGGTTTATATTTAGGATAATGTTTTACATCTTTGTGATGACATACATTTTTTAGCATCTTATTTAATGTCTCGTGATACGGCTACACAGAGGGCCAGAGATAATTACAGACAGCTGTGATAATCTGAAGTACCGAAAAGGGCTACTAGACGTCTTGTAATAGATTACATAAAATCCTTATAAAATACCAAAATGCTGGTAGTTTACTGGGTAACTTCGAAGGTTTCCAGGAATGTACCCTTCCTTTGCAACCCTTGGCCTGACACACACTCAGACTGACGAGAGACAGAGAAGAAGACACACACACTCAGACTGACAAGAGACAGAGAAGAAGACACACACACTCAGACTGACGAGAGACAGAGAAGAAGACACACACACTCAGACTGACGAGAGACAGAGAAGAAGACACACACACTCAGACTGACAAGAGACAGAGAAGAAGACACACACTCACAGACTGACAAGAGACAGAGAAGAAGACACACACACTCAGACTGACAAGAGACAGAGAAGAAGACACACACTCACAGACTGACAAGAGACAGAGAAGAAGACACACACACTCACAGACTGACAAGAGACAGAGAAGAAGACACACACACTCAGACTGACAAGAGACAGAGAAGACACACACACTCAGACTGACAAGAGACAGAGAAGAAGACACACACTCACAGACTGACAAGAGACAGAGAAGAAGACACACACTCACAGACTGACAAGAGACAGAGAAGAAGGCACACACACTCAGACTGACAAGAGACAGAGAAGAAGACACACACACTCAGACTGACAAGAGACAGAGAAGAAGACACACACACTCAGACTGACAAGAGACAGAGAAGAAGACACACACTCACAGACTGACAAGAGACAGAGAAGAAGACACACACACTCAGACTGACAAGAGACAGAGAAGAAGACACACACACTCAGACTGACAAGAGACAGAGAAGAAGACACACACTCAGACTGACAAGAGACAGAGAAGAAGACACACACACTCAGACTGACAAGAGACAGAGAAGACACACACACTCAGACTGACAAGAGACAGAGAAGACACACACACTCAGACTGACAAGAGACAGAGAAGAAGACACACACTCACAGACTGACAAGAGACAGAGAAGAAGACACACACTCACGGACACAGAACATTCTGCTCTTATCTCTGTGTATCCTGGCCTTTGGTGATCTGTGAATGGTGTATGAGAAAAAGAGAGATCCCACTGCTGTCTCTCTGCCCTGTGTGTGGCCTGTCTCCGCTTTGAGCCTCTCTCTGTCCGCTTAGCTAGTATCTAACTGTGTCATCTGTGCTACTCAGGTGGCACTTAGTGACCAGTGACTGGCTCAGTCAGATCCTAGTGTTCTTGTGTGTGGTGATCTGAGGATATGGTATGCAGTGGCCTACAGTATATGTAGGGGTCTATAGTAGGGCTCTATAGTAGAGGTATACACGTTGTATGAGCCCCAGTGTGTTGCCTTCTCTACAGAATCACCATGGAGACCAGATGGTGTAGTCTGGAGACCGTTTCCAAGGTGACCGTTGCGCCGGGGGCACTGACCCGTGTGATGTTACGCTCATCAAACTGCAGGAGCCTGCTCACACCAAACGGCACACACTTATCGCTCAGTCTCACACACGCACGCACGCGCACACACAGTTAACAAGTTATTAATGCATCAATGCCCACATATAATTACGTGCAGTACACTAAACACACACACGCACACACACATACATGAACACATACACACATGGACACACACACACACACAGGGTCTCAGCCACCCATCTGTCACCTCTCTCTCAAGATCAGTGGGGATGTGTGAGTAGACACAGGAGGCAGACAGAAGGGGAGACAGAGGGACAGATAAGTGACTTATTAGAGATATGTCAGGCATCATGTGTGTTGCTATATATAGTGGTGGTATCCAAGGTGATTGTATCTGCCATGTTTAGATCATTCATTCATCACACCAAGCCCCTACGTTACTGCTCTCTCATCATCCTCTTACACCCCACTGAGACTGAGAGAGAGAGGGATGGGGAGAAACAGAGGGGGAGGAGAGCGGGGGGGGGGAGATAGGGAGAAAATGGGTTATAATGAGGAAGAGAAAATGAGAGTGAGAGATAAGGAGACAGAGAGTGAGAGATAAGGAGACAGAGAGTGAGAGATAAGGAGACAGAGCGTGAGAGATAAGGAGACAGAGAGTGAGAGATACGGAGACAGAGAGTGAGAGATACGGAGACAGAGAGTGAGAGATACGGAGACAGAGAGTGAGAGATACGGAGACAGAGAGTGAGCGATACGGAGACAGAGAGTGAGAGATAAGGAGACAGAGAGTGAGAGATAATGAGACAGAGAGTGAGAGATAAGGAGACAGAGAGTGAGAGATAAGGAGACAGAGTGAGAGGAAAAAGAGATTACAGGAGGAAACAGAGAGATGAAAAAGGACTAAGGGGGCAGAGAGAGGAGAGGAAGTGAACAGGGAGACAGAGGGAGGGATGATACAGAGTATGGAGTGAGGATGTAGATGCACAACACACTGATGGGTTTTATGGATTTTCCTAGTTTTTTCCGAGGTGGATCGCTTACAGATTTATAGCTTGGAAATTACATTAAAGCGCCGCAGTTGACATAACATACTGTCATCAAGTTGTGGGGAGAGGCAGAGCTGAAGTTTGCTTCTCATAAGCCGGCCCATAAATGTTGAAATAATGTCTGCTTATGGGTTCTTTTCTCCCAGATCCCCAAGGGCTCTGGTCAAAAGTAGTGCACTATATAGGGAATAGGGTGCCATTTGGGATGCACCCCAGCCTCCTTTTCTGCTGTTTCAGATGGAAAGAAGTGAAGGGGACAAACCACGGTGTAATGGCCTATCTCTTATCTTACCTCAGCTCGTCCTGAGCTAAAATATAATTAGTTTCCCCTATACCTGGCCTTTATCTGTATGGCTGGAGATATATGGCATATATATTAGTACACCCGTGCGCTGTTGTATGTTGTGTGTGCGTGTACATGCGTGTGTGTGAGTGTTTGTGTGTGTGTCGACGACTCTATTGGCGCACGTAAATGGAAAACACAAATAGCTCCACATTATTCAAATGTAGGCATCCCCTGGGCAGAAGGGCCACATCCTTAGTGTCACACAGTAATGACAAATGATATTGCAGCTCTCCAAGTCTCTGTCGGCCAATGAGACGCTGCAGTTCTAGGTGTTTATCGCTGTTTGCTTTAAAGTACCCTCGCTATCTGTCTGGACTTCTTCAGGGCAGGCTAATACATACATATTGCATATTGACACACACGCACACACGCACACACACACATACACACTTTGCCCATTTAAATCAGACCACAAGACTAGCTATTTTATACGTAATGGATCTATCTGTGGTGGAACAAGGGGCCTGGGGAAACTGTCTCTGCAGACACGTAATGAAGGTCCTGTGACAAACAGGGCCATTCTAAACAGACAGAGATAACTGCAACTGAAGTTATTGGGTCTCACGTCCTTGTGTCTGGCCTCAATGCTCTGGCTGTGTGTTTATTCTCATAGCTGCTTAGAGTAAGACCTCTCCTTAAGCCAAGGTCTTATCTTTTACATAACTGTCTGATACTTCACCGGCTCCGACGAACTGCCATGTCGGCAACCCTGATCACCCCTAACTATCTGTTCCAGAGAGAGGGATGAGGAGGGGAGGGAGGGGGTTTTCCTCATTTAAATACCTGAAATTCCCCATAGCTTAATCCTACGATGTATAGTTTAATCACCCCTCTCACAAGGTTGGCATGTGTTGTTACAATTGAGTTTCTGCCCTCGTTGTGTGGTGATGCAACACATTTCTGGGAATCTTAGTTTGGGTTCTCTTTGATCCCTGGCATTGATGCGGCGTTACATGAGGCTAGTCTGAGTTACGTGAGGAGAGGCTATGTAGTACACCAGGCCAAATGAAGCAACAGTGAATCTAAGGGGAGGGAATTGCTCCAAGACTCACTGCTACATTGCTTACAGATCAATATGCATTACCAAAACCAAAGTTTTGGCGATCTTGTGTTAACGTCATGGTGGATGTTATGGGTGAGTTTGATGAGTTGTTAGGCCTTGTTGAAGGCTGGATAACAGGCTGAATCATGTCGCCAGAGCTCTCAGGAAGACAGAGAGAGAGAGACAACTCCCAGCAGACTGAGCCCAGGTGATATTCCGCTCAGGTTTCTGACACAAGCTCAGGATGAGTTCCTTATCGTTCCTGACAGGACTTTGTTGCCGTAGCAATGAGGACGATGCGGCAGGAAGTAGGAGTGATCAAAGGGTGTGGAACATTCACCTAATCACCTCTCTCTCTCTCTCTCTCTCTCTCCCTCTCTCTGCTATGCCGTCAGCACCCAAACCCAGTGACATTGTTATGGAGTAAAGAAGCCTTATTCAACTGCTTTCTATTATATGACCACTTCTCTCATTTGGTTACCTCTTACCCATCCTTCAACACATGCACGTAGATGTTACTGATATTATAGAACCACTGTTGCTAGGCCGTTCTAGTCTTGTATCTGGCATTGTTGCTAGCTGCTCCACTAATGAGGCTTAGAGGTCACTCCCCTCCTGACCTTAAAGCCCTGTGTCCCTTAGAGCATAGATCTGTGGATGGAAGATAGGTAGAACATATTCTCTCTCTATCTCTCTTTCTCATTTGGTTGTTTGTTTCCTCGTTTGTTTGTTTGTTTTCTCCCTCGCTCTCTACCTTTCTCTCTCCCTTCTGTCTCTCTCTCTCCCCCCCCCTCTCTTATTCTCTGTCATTGCCATTATCTGCCATGTGTAGCGGTGACTTCTGTCACCCATTTAGAACCATTCCCACTGTCTCCTTACTGTGAAATTGTATTTCTGTGATTCAGCTGTTGAACCAGAAACACTCTATTTTTCTGCTTCACTGCTTTGTTTTTCTCCACTTAAATCCTCACTGCCCCCCCCCCCCCCCCCCCCGACACACACTACTTCCATTGGCACACATATCACACACACACGCGCTCACACACACTTTTACTGCGGGTCATGGTGTTTCTGGCTGTTGTCATTCGCCTGCCTCTCTGTTCCTCTTCCTATGTTGTGTTAGTGGTCATTAGTCTGGGGCCTGGCTCACACCAATGGGAATATAGCCTCTCTCTCTCTACACATCCCATGTTTGTAGTGTAGGAGTTCTGCAGTAATGGTGTGGGGGCTGGTGGAAGGACACCGCCTCTGATTTCTAGTGACACCATCCTCCACTGTGGGTGTCGTATCGAGAACAGGTTTGAATACTGGACGATTACTAGCTGTGTGCGATCATTGTGCTGTATTTGAGCTTTGGCTGTCCATCATCTTTCAATGGGACATGATAGTTGGTTGTGCGTGGTTGTTGTCTTGTCCAGGTCAATTCTCTTATCTGGACATAAGCAGTGGTTCACCCTTTCACTTAATCTCCCCCCGTTGGTAATATGTGCTGGATGTTACACGTCATACGATTACAGGTATCCATATCATATCCATTACAAAAGAGACTTACGCAGATAGATTGCTCAAATCAAATATCTATCGGTCGCGTACACAGGTTTGCAGATGTTATCGCAGGTGCAGCGAAACGCTTGTACCTGTCATGGGAGGGATGTAAGAAGGACTGGTAATCTCTCTACAGTTCATTATGCACACTGACATATCCTCCTTCTATGCACATGGCAGTCTTTACAGCAACGACCATAATCCACACTATGCATCAAAATCATATCCATTGCTTTTCAAATCAAATCTAATTGTATTGGTCACATGCGCCGACTACAACTGGTGTAGACTTTACCATGAAATGCTTGCTTACAAGCCCTTCCCAACGATGCAGAGTTAAAAATATTAACACAAATAAAATAGTAACACAAGAAGAATACGATAAAGTACACAAGAATGGAGATATATACAGGGAGTACCAGTACCAGATCAATGTGGAGATATATACAGGGAGTACCAGTACCAGATCAATGTGGAGATATATACAGGGAGTACCAGTATCAGATCAATGTGGAGATATATACAGGGAGTACCAGTACCAGATCAATGTGGAGCTATATACAGGGAGTACCAGTACCAGATCAATATGGAGCTATATACAGGGAGTACCAGTACCAGATCAATGTGGAGCTATTTACAGGGAGTACCAGTACCAAATCAATGTGGAGATATATACAGGGAGTACCAGTACCAGATCAATGTGGAGATATATACAGGGAGTACAAGTACCAGATCGATGTAGAGCTATATACAGGGAGTACCAGTACCAGATCAATATGGAGCTATATACAGGGAGTACCAGTACCAGATCAATGTGGAGCTATTTACAGGGAGTACCAGTACCAAATCAATGTGGAGATATATACAGGGAGTACCAGTACCAGATCAATGTGGAGCTATATACAGGGAGTACCAGTACCAGATCAATGTGGATCTATATACAGGGAGTACCAGTATCAGATCAATGTGGAGATATATACAGGGAGTACCAGTACCAGATCAATGTGGAGCTATATACAGGGAGTACCAGTACCAGATCAATGTGGATCTATATACAGGGAGTACCAGTACCAGATCAATGTGGAGATATATACAGGGAGTACCAGTACCAGATCAATGTGGAGATATATACAGGAAGTACCAGTACCAGATCAATGTTGAGCTATATACAGGGAGTACCAGTACCAGATCAATGTGGAGCTATATACAGGGAGTACCAGTACCAGATCAATGTGGAGCTATATACAGGGAGTACCAGTACCAGATCTATGTGGAGCTATATACAGGGAGTACCAGTACCAGATCAGTGGGGAGCTATATACAGGGAGTACCAGTATCAGATCAATGTGGAGCTATATACAGGGAGTACCAGTACCAGATCTATGTGGAGCTATATACAGGGAGTACCAGTACCAGATCAGTGGGGAGCTATATACAGGGAGTACCAGTATCAGATCAATGTGGAGCTATATACAGGGAGTACCAGTATCAGATCAATGTGGAGCTATATACAGGGAGTACCAGTACCAGATCAGTGGGGAGCTATATACAGGGAGTACCAGTACCAGATCAATGTGCAGAGATATGAGGTATTTGAGGTAGATATGTACATGAAGGCAGGGTAAAGTGACTAGTCATCAGGATAGACAATAATAAGGTATTTGAGGTAGATATGTACATGAAGGCAGGGTAAAGTGACTAGGCATCAGGATAGATAATAATAAGGTATTTGAGGTAGATATGTACATGAAGGCAGGGTAAAGTGACTAGGCATCAGGATAGATAATAAAAATACTAAAATAAAGAACAGAGTAGCAGCAGCAAATGATGATGTAAAAGTGTATGTGTGTACAGTAGTTTATGTGAATATGTGTGGGTTTTGTGTGGGAGAGTTTCGATCTAGTGTGTTTGAGTGAGTGAGTATACGGTGAGTATTTAAAGTCTAGTGAGTGTGCGTAGGGTCAGGGCAAGACAGAGTCAGTGCAGATAGTTTCGGTACCATTAATTGACTATTCAGCAGTCTGGCTATTTAGAAGTCTTATGGCTTGGGGGAAGAAGCTGTCTCAGAGCCTGTTGGTCCGAGAGCCGATGCTCCAGTACCGTTTGCCGGGCGGTAAGAGAGTAAACAGTCTATGGCTTGGGTGGCTGGAGTCTTTGGCAATTTATTCATTAGAGCGGTACTCGTATAAGTAATCAATGGAGGGCATGTAGGATCTGTGATATTAATTAAGCTACTAGAGGGACAAGTGTTCCCGCGAGGTCTGGTGATAGAACCCTCTCACAGCTAAGAACCAATTCCTGCGTCAGCAAACCAGCCCTGGCCGGTCGATCACAGAGCAGTCAATAGTTGTTGATTTCTTACTCCAGCATCAAACCACGCTCACTTTCTCTTTTTTCTCATCCTCCTCTCTCTGTATCTATTTCAGGTAATCTGTTCCCTGATTGGGACAAGAGAAAAGTCTAATTTCCCCAGTGTGTCTCTCTGACCGGTGTCTGTACAGGATGGGTCTACTATGGAGCTGAGGTTGGGCAAGTAGCCCACTCTTGCAGTCTGTGCCCTGCTCTTAGTAAATCATCTTATTTATCTGGCCTTCTAGTATGGTCTGATCTCAGCTTGTCTAGTTTAGTCTGGTTGTTGTTGTTCTTGTGGGATCTGCTTAATAGAGTTCCCCTAAATCTCTACAGTATGTATCTCCTCTCTTTGCTAACGGCTAGCAGTTAACGCTTTGCCTGGGGAGAATACAGTATATGGGATTTCAATCAGCCTCATTCATTTGTTGTTGCTATCTGAGCTCTGGGCCAAGCCTGGGTGGGATGGGATGGACCACAACGCCCTCCGTTCTTTCCCAGGGTCCATATCAGTCAAATAGACCCGGCTGACAAATACAACGCTAACGCCCCACACCCGCACTGCGTCATTTAACATAGACACCAAGGAACAAGAATGAGTGAAACACACACACACACTACGCTGTCGGTGAGGTTAAGCAAACGTTTTCATCTGTGGCAGTGCAGTCTGTTTACTCTTCGTCACTAGGAATATGCTCAGGGTGTCGTCGAGTTTTTCTTCCTCTGTGTTGGTCTTTGGTACAAAGACACTGATACAGAAATACAGAGGCAGAGTTAGTGCCAGGTTCGGCCCCGTAGGCTGCCTACAGTAATTGAACATTTTGGGGGGTGAGGGTGGGTTGATTCATTCTCTCTCTCTCTCTCTCTCTCTCTCTCTCTCTCTCTCTCTCTCTCTCTCTCTCTCTCTCTCTCTCTCTCTCTCTCTCTCTCTCTCTCTCTCTCTCTCTTCTCTCTATCTCTCTCTCTCTCTCTCTCTCTCTCTCTCTCTCTCTCTCTCTCTCTCTCTCTCTCTTATGGCTGAACTCCTTGTTCTGGTGCCTGAACTTTGGTTAAATATTAATACAGCCCTGGAGAGGAGGGCTTCTGTTTGGCAATATCATTTCTCTCTGCGCTCGGTTGAAACGAAGGAGAGCGAGAGAGAGAGAGAGAGAGAGGAAGAAAGAAAAAAGCAAGAAAGGGAAAAAAATAAAGGAGAGGGAGAGAGAGAGGATGTTCCCTTCCTTATTTTTACTTACCTGTGTCAGGATGACAGACGTGGAGCACCCACATGAACAAATACTATAGTGTAAACTATAGACGGAACCGTGGAGGCTGCTGAGGAGAGGACGGCTCATAATAATGTCTGGCATGGAGTCAATGGAGTGGCATCAACCACATGGAAACCACATCTTTGATGTGTTTGATACCATTCCATTGACTCCATTCCAGACATTATTATGAGCCGTCCTCCCCTCAGCAGCCTCCACTGTGTAGGAATACTATAGTAATTACTGTATTATTTTTGCGCACTGTAGTATACTGTAGTATTTACTGTAGTGTTTTTGGGGACATTACTGTAGTATTTACTAGTGTTTTTGTTTTATTATCTTTGACATAGAGTTGGGGGGGCTTTCTCCTTGAGGAAACCTATTGGAGAAACACTCAAATAAAATGTTCTATAACCTGTAGGTCGATAGGACTGGGTTCTGAACGGAGACATCCGGGCTTCCGCTCTTTTCTATAACCTGTAGGGAACACAATATATGGTCTATACTTGGCATGTAGATTTCTTATTTACAGGTGGTACATTCATCTCTCACCGCTCCCTCATACCTCTGAATCAAACTCTTTCCATCTCACTCTCAAAATGCTAATGAAATACTGTAGTATTTACTATAGTTAAAACTGTAGTGTTTTGCTGACATTTTGCTGACATTTCTGTAGTATTTACTACAGTGTTTGTAAATAGTAAAACGTGTGTGGATAATAACTTTAGTATTTACTATAGTATTTCGTATACTCCAAAATGCTATAATAAGTACTACGCATGTTCGAGGGACACTACAGTGTGTAGTATAGTATTCTACAGTATAATACAGTTTACTACAGAATTCTTTAGTAAGTACTGTAGTATTCTATAGTAAACTGTAGTATTTTTTTATTTGAGGCAGCCAAGAGGGATATCACTGACAGAAACCCACAGGTGCCCTCCACACTAGCATAACCACTTCCACTAAGGATTTAGGAGACAAGGAGAGGAGACTCTCTAGTGCATTGAAACAGGTCCTTCCAAAGGGAATAGGGAGCTCTCTTCCCTTGCTTGCTGGGTTAGTGCCAGGCGATGTTTCCTTAAGTCTCTGCCTCGTACCAAGTCAAACTGTACCCATTATCTCTCACACACAGACAGGCTGGCGCTCTGGCTCTAACTGTGTGTGAAGCAGAGGTGGTTTCGGTGTGTGTTCAGACTCAAACACTGGAACGATGCACATAGTATCTCTCTTTGACACACACACACGCACACTGCTCAGTGCAGTACGCTGGTCCTAACTGAGTAAGATGTGGAATATCTTTCTCAGACAGACACACACACATCCACGCATTCACGCACACACGTGCACAGATGCACATGTGCACGCACGCACACACACACACACACACACACACACACACACACACACACACACACACACACACACACACACACACACACACACACACACACACACACACATACATACATACATACATACATACATACATACATACATACATACATACTGTACATTTATGTAAACGTATACAGTGTCTTCATACTGTCTTCAACCTCCCATAGTATGCCATATTAGCTGACATTAATATCAATTTTGAATTGTTAACGTTGCAGTTTGTCTCACGGCTCTTTTTGAAAAGCCATTTCTTCGGTGTGACACACCACTCCAGCTGCCGGTGTTCCGCTCCCCTCCCCTCCCCTCCCCTCCCCTCCCCTCTCAGATGAGAAGAGAATCTTGAAAAGAACATTTGCATCTTAAAAGCTCCAGCGCTTCTCTCTCCAAATCCCCTGTCCCTCCTGCCAGTTCAGCCCTTTTCCGCACCACTCTCCTGGGCCTAAAGACTTTAGCTATCCCTGTGTACGGTGTACAACCCCTCCAAAGCACCCAACTTCTAAAATGACCTCTATTCAACTGTGACCAAACAGAAACACACACAGACAGTCTGTGCCGGGCTTTTTATGGAGTAAGCCTTTATACACTATGAATATGTAGACAGTAAGTGAACTGAGTTAAACACACACACACACACAGGCTAGGCTGGTGGGCTTTCTGAATCAGAGAGAGGAGATGAATGGGCCTGTGTATCAGCTAGCCACAGCCTGTAGAGCTGGCTGGAGCATGGAAGAGAGGCGATAGGGAGGAGAGGAAAGAGGGAGGAAGAGGGGGATAGCAGAGGAGAGGAAGAGAGAGGTAGGGGGAGATGGTGGATGGATTCACAGCCTGTGGAGCTGGATGGAGCATGGAGGAGGGAGAGGGAGAGGGAGAGGGAGAGGGAGAGGGAGAGGGAGGATAGAAAGAGAAGTACAGGGGGATTGTGATTTGAGCAAAGCCCAGATTCAGGGCTTGGTTCCTTGCTGTGGCGTGCTGAGATGGACGGCCTATGGGGGCAAGGGGGGGATTGGAGGGTTAGAGAGGGTTAGAGATGTTTGGGGTGGCAGACAGCCATTGCAAATTGAATCACATGGCAGATTGCTCATAATCTGCCTGTCTGGGGGATGGGTGGGTCAACGGCCCAGGAGTCAGAACACAGAGACAGGTCTGCTCTGTATCCTACTGCTCCTCTTATACCTCTCCACTGTACACAGGCCTAAGAGATAAGGCCAAAGACATAGGGACAGATCTGTTGAGTATTTGGAATGGTTTCGGTCTTTGTCTGTCTGCCTCTCTCTTTCTCTCTCTCTCTCCCCCTCTCCTGCCCTCTCTATCGTGACTGTGTGTGACTCTCAGAAGCAGCAGGGAGGGCAGATTTGGGCATAAGAGATCTGATTCCCCTCTCATAAGCTGCTCCAGGGCGTGTTTGATGGGGAGCTATGGCTTCCATATAATCCTGCATATATAACACACTGTGTGCTTCAAACACAAGACTATTATAAATCTCCTAAATCTTTGTATTACTGCGCTTTCGTGACCAGACTTGATTAACGCAAACCCATCGGTCCATTGGATTTAGTGCAAAGGGAAAGCTATTCCAATGGGGATTTGGTGACTTTTCTGGGTTGTGATGTTTCTCTTTGGTTTCGTAATAGATCTTAGTGTACAACCATGATTCGTTAGCATCGCAATACAGCCATCCTATTGGTTATCCAGTGATTTGGTTGGAATTTATCCATCTCGCTTTGGCCTGATTGTTTTGTTGGTATAAAAGCCAACTTATCCCAACACTAAACAACCTGGAATCTCTTGGTGTAACGTTTAAGTTGTTGGGTAAACTGTGGCAAGGTCCAGGGTTCAATCCCCGGTTGGAACGAACCCCCGACTTCGCTACAGTATCATAGTTGATCGTGAATGTTTTGACTCTTGCAGATGACCTCTTCACCACTGGTGCCGCCATGCAAGCTTGCTACCAATCACTCTCATAGACGAGCATTGCATGCCTAAACTTTCCAACTCTATATCGAGTTGGGAAACTTTCCCTGCCCTAATGTGTCTGCCTCCATATTTCGGAGAGAGATGGACCACCCGGGGATAGTATGGGGGGTTTCCACGGCGACGCCGAGCGTCCCTCAGGCTCACCATGGTGATAACCCAGGAAATACAATCAGCCCTCACTTTCCCTGGCAAATTCAATTACCATGTACAACAGGAGAGGAAAGGGGTATGAGGAGATGAGAGAGGGAGGAGAAGCGGAAGGAGGAGGGATGCCGCCACAAACACTGAATCTAATTAGCATGTGCTTTTACATGTTATTTCTGGAGGGTCCAGGGCTGGTCTTCCCTGAGTAGAATAGAGATATTGTTACAGAGAGAGTAGTAGAGGGTCCTTACGGGAGGCTGTGGAATAAATGAATAAATGCACACACCTTCCAAACCACTCCAACCCTTCCAGTTCAATGTTTTCACTCTCCCGCTCTCTTCTTATAGGGTGAACATTTTACATTTTGGTCATTTAGCAAGCAGATGCTCTTATCCGGAGTGACTTACAGGAGCAATTAGGGTTTTGCTCAAGGGCACATCAACAGATTTTTCACCTTGTCAGCTCGGGGAGTCAAACCAGCGATCTTTCGGTTACTGGCCCAACACTCTTAACCCGCTAGGCTACCTCCCGCCACTGGTTTTCATATAGAAAACTCCTAAGATGTACAAAAACAGAACAAAGGAACATTATCTATAGCCCATCAGAAGCATTATACATGGAAACCAAGACAAGTTAACTGGTCAATATACATTATGTTCTGAGTCACTGATATAAATCATCATGTGTGTGAATGTGAGTGATGACTTATAGATTAGCAATAAGAGCCTATGACTAACCATAAAGAAACCCATTACCTCACCAAGGAACATACTCTGTCTGCACAGCACAGGACAGAGGTGAGGGGGATAGGAGAGAGGGATGGGGATAAGAGAGGAGAAGAGAGGGAGATGAGGAGAGTAAGAGAGGGACATAGGGAAGCGCAGAAGAGAAGAGAGGAGTGGAGGTTAGAAGAGGGGGATGGGGAGGCAATGTAAGATAGGGAAGTGGAGGAGAGGAGAAAATAGTGATGAGAAGAGATAAGAGAGGGAAGTAGAAGACTTCCTTTGTTGCTTAAAATTTTCCTGCAATGCTGGAAATGCAAACTTGTAGTGTATTTGAGTTTTAAAAAGGTTTCTAAATGTTGTACTTTCCACTTTCAGACTTAATTTGAACAAGGCAGTTAACCCACTGTTCCTAGGCCGTCATTGAAAATAAGAATTTGTTCTTAACTGACTTGCCTAGTTGAATAAAGATAAAATTAAATAAAAAACTGTACAGCAGTCTCTCCTCTTCTGAGTGTTCCAGGTATTACTCGTACAGCAGTCTCTCCTCTATTCTGAGTGTTCCAGGTATTACTCATACAGCAGTCTCTCCTCTATTCTGAGTGTTCCAGGTATTACTCGAACAGCAGTCTCTCCTCTATTCTGAGTGTTCCAGGTATTACTCGTACAGCAGTCTCTCCTCTATTCTGAGTGTTCCAGGTATTACTCGTACAGCAGTCTCTCCTCTATTCTGAGTGTTCCAGGTATTAATCGTACAGCAGTCTCTCCTCTATTCTGAGTGTTCCAGGTATTACTCGTACAGCAGTCTCTCCTCTATTCTGAGTGTTCCAGGTATTAATCGTACAGCAGTCTCTCCTCTATTCTGAGTGTTCCAGGTATTAATCGTACAGCAGTCTCTCCGCTGACACTGCAGCTCCTCACCCTGACCCTCCTGTTTACAGAGACATGCAGACACATTTACAGACACACAGGCACACACACTCACTCTCCCTGCGCACAGACACACAGTTTTCAAGTGTTTTGTTTGTGAACTCTGTGGCATGTCCTTCAGCCAAAGAATAAATGCAGAAGGTCAACAGTCCATATAAAAAGTGAAAAAGTTTACAGCTCCTCTATAGAATGTCCTACAGGTTTTTTGTACATCCTTGTTGCTGCTCAAGATGTTTGTCTTGAAGTCAACATCCTGGGATGTCTGTTTTCATTGCCTTGAATATCCAATATAGATATAGAGAGATATAGAGAGATATAGAGATAGAGATATAGAGATAGAGCCATCTGTAAAAGGTCCTCTAAGTCTCTGATCTTTGCTGTGTGTGCGTGTGTGTTAGAGAGAGAGACATGTAGGATTAGAGGTTCCATTGAGACCTCTCCAACGAGGGATTTGAGATGCAACCTTTGTCTTCCTTCTGTCATTCATTTTATGTTTATTTCATCACAGCTTAAAGGGGCAGTTGCTACATCCATTTTTGGATGTACCCATTGATTCTTGAAGAATATAACTGCCTCATGAGTTTAGTTCATCTGTCGTACCCCATCAGAACAAAATATAGGCTTGTTTTACTCTAATGTTTGTAAACCAAGAAAATGTAAACAAACATTATATAGCCTTAAAAAATGGTTAAAACTATCATTTTGATATCATGGATGGTCAGTCCTTGCATCCATTGCTGTCTATGAATTTGAGAGTGGTTACATTTCTGTAGCCCCATCCCTCAGCTTTTTACCCAACCAGGGGCGGGGAGCAGCTTTGTTATTATTTCCACTGCTGATTGCGGCTTTTAGTGATCACTGTGATCAAATCTTTTTCATCTTTTACGTAACATCCCTCCCTCCTCACCCCCCTTTCCTCTCCCGTCTCCCTCCTGCCTCGTCTCATTTCAGTTAATCCCTGGACAGCCCAAACAATTAAACAAACGCAAACAAACAAGCCGGTGAGGGAGGGCGCAAGGGGGTGAAAGAGAGAGGGAGAGAGAGAGAATAAGCAAATCAGGAGTGAGGTGAAAGGTCAACAGAATTGTAATAATAATCCTTATTGCAAGTGCTAGTCTTATGGTCTGGCCTCATCCAACCTGTGTGTGTGTGTGTGTGTGTGTGTGTGTGTGTGTGTGTGTGTGTGTGTGTGTGTGTGTGTGTGTGTGTGTGTGTGTGTGTGTGTGTGTGTGTGTGTGTGTGTGTGTGTGTGTGTGTGTGTGTGGCTGGGCTTGTGTAACTGTGTATGCATGCATGCATGCGTGTACAAAATCTCAGTTTATATCACAACAATAGCCAGTTTGTCCTGAGGTCAACCTGGAGTTAAAATGTGTGTCATGCAAACCAGATGTCATCCACTGTGATGTGACACAGTACTCTACTGTCTGACTTGAAAGGTCTCTCTCAGTCCATTACATGAGGATGTTATGCAGGCTGCCTGCCCGAGAGGCCCACAGCTCTGTTTTATATGGGCTGAGTGTTTAGAGCTTGTAATGTTTAATATTATGTCGGGAACCTTTTACTAACTTTATAGTGTGTGTGTGTGTGTGTGTGTGTGTGTGTGTGTGTGTGTGTGTGTGTGTGTGTGTGTGTGTGTGTGTGTGTGTGTGTGTGTGTGTGTGTGTGTGTGTGTGTGTGGTGTGTGTGGTGTAAATGTGTGTTCCTGTGAATGTTTGATTATCAGGACTTAAAGGTTAAATGCTTGGTTATACAGATGTAGTCGTAACAGGCGTTGGGTAATGGCAGGACACACAGATATGAACAGTGTTTGATTATCAGTAACATTATCTTTATTAATATATTGATTTAATGATTGTGTTATCAGCATCAAATGTTGAGTACAGCTGTGATCAGAATAACTCTATCGTAGCCCAAAGCTTTAGTGTAAATATATGAATTATATGGACCCTGGTCAAAAGTAGAATGGGCCCTGGTCAAAAGTAGTATGGGCTCAGGTCAAAAGTAGTATGGGCTCAGGTCAAAAGTAGTATGGGCCCTGGTCAAAAGTGGTATGGGCCCTGGTCAAAAGTAGTATGGGCCCTGGTCAAAAGTAGTATGGGCCCTGGTCAAAAGTAGAATGGGCCCTGGTCAAAAGTAGAATGGGCCCTGGTCAAAAGTAGTATGGGCTCAGGTCAAAAGTAGTATGGGCTCAGGTCAAAAGTAGTATGGGCCCTGGTCAAAAGTGGTATGGGCCCTGGTCAAAAGTAGTATGGGCCCTGGTCAAAAGTAGTATGGGCCCTGGTCAAAAGTAGAATGGGCCCTGGTCAAAAGGAGTATGGGCCCTGGTCAAAAGGAGTATGGGCCCTGGTCAAAAGTAGTATGGGACCTGGTCAAAAGTAGTATGGGCACTGGTCAAATGTAGTATGTGCCCTGGTCAAAAGTAGAATGGGCCCTGGTCAAAAGGAGTATGGTCCCTGGTCAAAAATGGTATGGGCCCTGGTCAAAGGTAGTATGAGCCCTGGTCAAAGGTAGTATGGGCCCTGGTCAAAGGTAGTATGGGCCCTGGTCAAAAGTGGTATGGGCCCTGGTCAAAGGTAGTATGGGCCCTGGTCAAAAGTGGTATGGGCCCTGGTCAAAGGTAGTATGAGCCCTGGTCAAAGGTAGTATGAGCCCTGGTCAAAGGTAGTATGAGCCCTGGTCAAAGGTAGTATGGGCCCTGGTCAAAGGTAGTATGGGCCCTGGTCAAAGGTAGTATGGGCCATGGTCAAAAATGGTGCACTATATAGGAAATAGGTTGTCATTTCAAATGCAAACTTTGCTTCTCCAGTGATGGGGTGGATATTTTCTGTTGTGAACTCATTGCAAACCCAAACAAAGGGAGCTGTTCCTACTTTCTGTAGCTGTGTGCAGTATGTCGAATAGGGTCATGTTAGAAAGCACGTTAGAAAGCACTCATATATATGAGTTATATCTTATATTATATACTATAAACTGGGTGGTTTGAGTCCTGTATGCTGATGGGCTGACAGCCATGGTATACCACGGGTATAACAAAACATTTATTTGTACATTTATTCGCCAATATACCACAGCTAAGGGCTGTATCCAGGCACTCCGCGTCGCATCGTGCGTATGGTATATTGGCCGTATACCACACCCACTCAGACCTTATGCTTAATTATATATTACTATATTATATTAATTCACACTGATGTCACCTCTATCAAAACAGCTGGTATCATCTGAAAGCTATTTACACATATAAGCTTTGGTGTACACTGTACATACATGTATGAACCTCCACTGAGGTCACCTCTTTGTAAAGTTAGTATACAAAACAGCATGTTTCATCTGACTACACAGTGACAGGAAAACATGAAAACACATAATGAGAGTGGCTTTGAAATCCTGCAGCTTTGATGTTCCAACAATACCGCTACAGTACTTTAGTCATTCATACTGTAAATAGACCTATTGAGTGTGCTCACTCTCTGGAGTGTGCTTTATTCCGCTGACAAGGGCGTAAGTTCGCGCGTGTGTGTGTGTGTGTGTGTGTGTGTGTGTGTGTGTGTGTGTGTGTGTGTGTGCGTGTGCGTGTGCGTGTGTGTGTGTGAGAGAATGAACAGTTCTGTATGTACAAGGTGATTTGTCCTCTGATCATCTCGCCTCATGAAGAGTGACGAACACACACATGAATTATACTAACAAGACAATCAGCAGATGGACTTTAAAATGCTACTTGGACAACAGCAAAAACGACCCCAGCCATTATCACCTTGGCTGCTGTTCCTTCATTTTTTTTACGTAACATTTATTTAACTAGACAAGTCAGTTTAAGAACAAAAAGAACAAACAAACAAACAAACAAACACCGGCCAAACCCAGACGATGCTGGGCCAATTGTGCGCCGCCCTATGGGACTCCCAATTACATCCGGTTGTGATACAGCCTGGAATCAAACCAGGGTGTCTGTAGTGACACCTCTAGCACGGAGATGCAGTGCCTTAGACCGCTGCGCCACTCGGGAGTCCCTCAGTCCATCTACAAACACACAGCCTATTAGCTATACAGTACAATTATAATGTTCAGGGGGGAAACATGAGATGACTCACACTGACACGTAGCATCAGCGACTGTTCAGTCAGCTGTAATGGTGAATTGAATAAAATCATCAACTCTTTACATAGATGTCACTTTTCTCAAATTTCAAAACATTCACATTTGTATTCCTAGCCATTACTAATCAAAATCCACACAAACAGACATCAATGGAGCACACAGACAATCGTATTATCACATTTACATGAATTATTAGCAGAATTACTTATGGTTCTGCATTATATCAATGATGAAATGGTAAAAGAAAAGGTGGGTAATGAGTAAACTACAAAGTCCAGTGTGCGATCGAGATAAGACGAACAACCACCGATATAAACTAAAAGTTATTTCATTTATAGGACTGTGTTGATGGCATTTTGGTGGCTTTTTAATGTAGGCCTATAGGGAAGATAGGCCATGTTGCGATATTCACATTAAAACATATATATTTGTTGTTTGTTCCTAACTTGTTTGATAAGATCAGTACAGATTTTCTCAGGGGAACCCACATGGGGCCCCAACCCGAAGTTAGGGAACCACTGTACCAGAGGAGGTTGGTGGCAACTTAATTCGTGAGGATGTGGTAATGACTGGAGAGGAATAATGGGATTGCCTTATGTCCGGCATCTCGCAAACACACACTCAGCAGCGTCTCTAATTGCCTACTTAGCTTGGTTATTTCAAAGACTCTCTAGGCTCCATTTTGTCTACATTTCAAATAGACAGATAGGAAATAACTCCCATTTTGGAATAAGCTATGAGGATAAAATGGAACCAATTTCATCCCAAGACCTTACTCTTTCTAATCATGTTGAAAATACTCTCATAAGATAGCCTGTAGGCCTACAGGTGTTGTGAAATACACACTAGTAAAAAGTGTCACACACAGCTCCGGTCTCCCCTAATCTGATACGCGCTGTTACCTACAACATTTTTCTGAGAAATTAAATAATGATATAACTTGCATTTGATCAAATTCAGCACTGCATGCGGTTACTGTCAACGTGGGCACCATTGGGAATGCCCGGTTCTCTATGATGATTGGCTCGTGTTTTGCTAGTGTCAAAGGAGGTCAACTAGACGATCAGATTCTCTGGGAGAATTTCAGTCAACGCAATCCCAACATGCTCCCGGCATTCAATTCACATAAGCGACGGTACGGAACTTTTCCTCGTCAGCTAGAAGTAAACTGAACACAAATAGAAACGCAACAATGTCAACGGTTTTACTGAGTTACAGTTCATATAAGGAAATTGTTCAATTGAAATAAATAAATTAAGCCCTAATCTATGGATTTCACATGACTGGGCAGGGGAGGGAATAGGCCCATACACTGGGGAGCCAGGCCCAGCCAATCATAATGATTTCTTCCCTCCCAAAAGTGCTTTATTACAGACAGAAATACTCCTCAGTTTCATCAGCTGTCCGGGTGGCTGGTCTGAGACGATCCTGCAGGTGAAGAAGCCGGATGTGAAGGTCCTGGGCTGGCATGGTTACATGTGGTCTGAGGTTGTGAGGCCGGTTTGACGTACTTCCAAATTCTCTAATATGACGTTGGAGGCGGCTTATGGTTGATAAATGAACATTACATTCTCTGGCAACAACTCTGTTGAACATTCCCGCAGTCAGCATGCCAATTGCATGCTCCCTCAAAACTTGAGGCATCTGTGGCATTGTGTTGTATGACAAAACTGCATATTTTAGAGTCGCCTTTTATTTTCCCCAGCACAAGGTCCACCTGTGTAATTACCATGCTGTTTAATCATCTTCTTGATATGCCACACCTGTCAGGTGGATGGATTATCTTGGCAAAGGAGAAATATTCACTAACAGGGATGTAAACAAATTTGTGAACAACATTTGAGAGAAATAAGCTTTTTGTGCGTATGGAACATTTGGAACCAACATTGAACTTTCTTTTTGTTCACTACAAATCTACCCTTAGAGCCGTGCTCTCAGGGACCCAGGGCTTCCCGTTTATAGGTGATGTGAGGTGAAGCAACATTAACATTAGTCCTAACATTAGTCCTGTAATATCACACAGTGGTATTGCAACATCATAATGCAACAAGTTCTTTCTCACATTACAGCCGGTGACATCATCTAGCGAAGGACTCACGCTCACACCCACACTTTTTTTCTCTCCCTAACCTATCAGAACTGGGGCTTCCAAACCCCACCTCCCTCCCATTGCCATGCCAACCGGGCTAATTAGAATGACTTAGCATTCCAAGATGGCCGCCACGGGCATGGCAGCAGGTCAGGTGATGGATGGCCATGTGCTCCATTGTTATTTCAGCAGTATCAATAATAGTCATCATCTTGCACTCACCCCCAAGCTAATGAATCAGAAGACATAAAACATGCTTTCTCTCCCTATCCCTCACTTCCTCTCTTTCTCTCTCTCTCTCTCTCTTTCTCTCTCTCTCTCCCTCTATCCACATTGTCTCTCTTTCTCTCTCTCAATTCAATTTCAATTTAAGGGGCTTTATTGGCATGGGAAACATATGTTTACATTGCCAAAGCCAAAGCAATCTCTCTCTCTAACCCTCACTCTACCCATCTTTCTCTCTCTCCACATTCTCTCTCTCTCTCTCTCTGCTCTCGCTCTGTCTTTCTCGCTAAGCCCTACCTACAATGAGTCAAACCAACCATCTCTCCCCTCTTCATGTTTAAAGACAGTGTTAAACCTGACACCTAATTGTTTGCTCATGCTTCATCCCACTTCAGTTACCATAGCAACCAGCGCACGCCTTCACCTGACGTGGTAGTCTAGGGGAAATGAACACCCTTTTGTTTCATAGAAGCACCTCAGCCTTTTCCAGCTGAATGGTAGACTGAATGTTAGATGAGGAGGGCTATTTGTATCAGCGTTTGAAGCTTGGAGCATTGAAACATGTAAAACCTTGTAAGGCACAAAACAGGGGCCCGATGGGTCTGCTATGGCGTCTTCAGCGCCGTCATTCACCGACCGAACGCTTTCATCTAGAATGTAAAGCATAATGCATCTACATCTATCTGGCCCCAGTGCTCTG
Organism: Salvelinus namaycush; assembly: GCF_016432855.1. Classification (NCBI taxonomy): domain Eukaryota; kingdom Metazoa; phylum Chordata; class Actinopteri; order Salmoniformes; family Salmonidae; genus Salvelinus; species Salvelinus namaycush. Next base: position 10,693,592 of record NC_052344.1, read on the forward strand.
CAGAGGGGAGTCATTTTACACTTCTTACCTCAATTATACATCACATTGGTATGCAATATACATAACAGACAGGCAGACAAGCACACACACGCACACACACACACACACCACAGAAATGTAATTTCCACTTTAAAATGTCAGACTTGATTTGTCAGACTTGATTTGATTTGCCCAATGAAAAATGTATCAACCCCTACAAAAAATGTCCATTAATTCCAATCAATAATAAAAATAGCATGTTGCTGCAGGGTTATCTTCCTGCTGTGATTAACTGGTCAAATTAAGATAATACATATGTACACACACACACACACACACACACACACACACACACACACACACACACACACACACACACACACACACACACACACACACACATACACACACACACACACACACACACACACACACACGCACACACACGCACACACACAGTCCGCTTGCGCAAACACACAGAGAGCAGAGAGCAGATATATTCTCCATCCCTCCCTGTTGTGACTTTGATGCCAGTCAACTCAGTATCTCATGAATATGAATGAACTTCCTGTTCTGAAGTGTACAGAGTCCTAGGCTCCTCCCCATTGAGCTCTCTGGGTGGAGGGAGAATGGAGAAAAGGAAAAATGAAAGGAGGGGTGATGGTACAATAGACACACACACACATAGTATACACACTGTGTTTTTCCATTAACAAATCATAGAACACAGTTCCCAGGGAGCTCGCTGTGCAGCTGTTACTGAGTTTCTCTATAGAGTGTGTGAGTAGATAGCATGAGAGAATTACAAAAAGAAAGCGTGAAGTGACTTTGGCTTTGTGGAGCTCTGGGCTTTGGTGACTGGAGTACAATGGTGTATTGTGCTGGTGTGTGTGAGAGGCCTGGAGCAGTTCCTCTAGTGTGTGTGGAGCTGACGACCCATGGTGAGCTCTCCTCTCTAGCTACAGTGAAGGGACTCAGTGTCACACACAGACATGTATTCTGACAAATATATACAGTACATGCAGAACAACATGCAGAGTCACAAAACAGAATGACAAATAGCATACAGACAAGAGAGACAGACCTGTCAGCACTAGGCAGTTGTGCAGACAGCTAGAGTAGAGAGACAGACTTACAAAGACAGTGAAGCAGAGGGACAAGTACTGTTCTCCAGCTCAGAGAAACTGACACACACTGTGTAGAGAGACATACACGGACCCATGCAAAGAGTCAGATAGATGACCTGACAGACATACAGGCATTCAGGAAGGAAGACACAGACACCAGAAAGACTGACAGTGAAAGTGACAGACGGACGGACGGACGGACAGAGGGACAGACAGACACAGTGTGTACAGTATGCAGTATTAACTCTGTAGCATCAAGGAAATGTCAAACTGCTTACCCCCACCTCTCTCTCTCTCTCTCTCTCTCTCTCTCTCTCTCTCTCTCTCTCTCTCTCTCTCTCTAATCCCTGTTTACTTTTATTTCTCTTTCCTCTTTTACATGTGGAACAAAAGCAGTGTTTATCTCCCGCTGACTGGGTGTGTGCCCTGGACGCAACGCTGCATTCTCTGACTCTTTTTACCAAAGAGATTCCCTGTAAACGTGCAGTGGTGCAACGTTGAATTCCGCCCCTGCACACACAGAAAGGGAGGGGGGGGGTTTTATTGGTGCGATGTTTAACAGCTGCTGGAGAGGGGAGAGATGGAGGAAAGTTCGGTGGCAGGTTGGTTCCCATCCCAATCGTGTCTCTCTCACTCCCGTCGCAGGCCTACTGGGTGGTGGGCACACATACACACACTCATGCACATGCTTACACACACACACATACACACACACACACACACACACACACACACACACACACACACACACACACACACACACACACACACACACACACTCAAACACTCTCTCTCTTGCTCTCTCTCTCTCTCACACACACACACACACACACACACACACACACACACACACACACACACACACACACACACACACACACACACACACACACACACACACACACACACACACACACACACACACAGAAACACACACACAGCAGGCTCTTTTCTTGTCTTCTCAGAGAGGATGTGGCCTGCGATTGACAGCTATTCATCTTTCATCCTTCCATTCCTGGAATATTGCCATCATCATCGATGTACCTCTTCTATAATCATCTAACTATCATCCCCCTCATCAGTATCATCATAATCATTGGAATCATCTTTCTCCCTGTCAGGTTGTGTTTGTAAAGCTCTAGCTCCTCGTTAGGCAGCACGTTACCGCAATACTTCACTCAGATGCTGTTGTGAGAGCCTGTATTAACTAACAGCTCTCGCTGAAGGGAACACTGTGAGCCTAGGATTAAATACACACTAACATACACACACACACAAACGTTGACAGTTCACTGTAACAAATGTTAAATGTTACAGAGTAGACCTACTTCACTCGAGTCTTAACTTTGCTAGAACTGTACTTTGCAGAGAACAGACTGTACTTTGTTGCTATCTGCTCCTCTTCCCATCCTCTCTTTTGTCCTCTTCCTGTCCTCTCCTCTATCCTCTTCCTGTCCTCTCCTCTGTCCTCTTCCTGCCCTCCTCTCTTCTCTTCCTGTCCTCTCCTCTGTCCTCTTCCTGTCCTCTCCTCTGTTCTCTTCCTGTCCTCTCCTCAGTGGTTTGACTCTCAGAAGGGAATACTGTAGGATTTTGTCAAATGTCTTTCTCCCCATCTCCCTCTTTCTTTCCCTCACTCTCTGACTTTCTCCCCATCTCCCTCTTTCTTTCCCTCACTCTCTGACTTTCTCCCCATCTCCCTCTTTCTTTCCCTCACTCTCTGACTTTCTCCCCATCTCCCTCTTTCTTTCCCTCACTCTCTCTTTCTCTCCATCTCCCTCCCCTCACTTTCTGTCTTTCTCTTCTCTGACATTTTGACAGCTTCAGAAACCGGTTATAGTGTGTTTCCCTCGCAGAGGCTTGCGGCTGCATTTGGGGTTGTTAGCGAAGGGGGTGCGTTCACTATTCTCTGTCTCAGGAGTGTTGCGTGGTGGTGGGAGCTGCATTCATGAAGAGCATGTCTGGGTTTGATGCTCAGAGATGCTGAAGTGTCAGAGTCGCTGGGGGAGAGGGAAATCAGTTTATAGCCTAGAGGAAGAGAAGAGCTCAGAGGATAGGACGAGGACACACATACATACACACACACACACACACACACACACACACACACACACACACACACACAGGCACTGCGTAAACAGAGATGACTAGCACCATGACGACCGCCATGAGTGCATTATTCAGCACCATGACAACTACGTTTAGATCACTTGTTTACAACTCGCTTAGAACTCTGATGTCATCTAATCGTATTCATGATCTTGTAACACTGTATACCCCATGACACTAGCCCGCTAAAATAGTGGGGTCACTGGGGTTTTGGTCTTCCCTGAGGCATTGCAGCAGAATACAACTGCTTTCCAATACGTTTCATCCGCAAATGTATGCATGAAGCTAGAGTCCATATCCGCGTGTTACAACTCAATTGTCGCCGCTCCAGCTCACGTGAGCTGTCACGTTCGGCCATGTTGTTGTTATTACTCATTACGGTATCCAGGCCTCTCCAGTGGGTTAGTGTAGTGGAGCGTTGCTGCAGGGTTAGGGGGGCTGTGTACCTTTCCCTCTTTAACCTCACTGACTTGTTCTTCCCCTCTTTAACCTCACTGACTTGTTCTACTGACTTGTTCTTTCCCTCTTTAACCTCACTGACTTGTTATTTTCCTCTTTAACCTCACTGACTTGTTCTTCCCCTCTTTAACCTCACTGACTTGTTATTTTCCTCTTTAACCTCACTGACTTGTTCTTCCCCTCTTTAACATCACTGACTTGTTCTTTCCCTCTTTAACCTCACTGACTTGTTCTACTGACTTGTTATTTTCCTCTTTAACCTCACTGACTTGTTCTCCTACTTGTTCTTTCCATCTTAAACCTCACTGACTTGTTCTTTCCCTCTTTAACCTCACTGACTTGTTATTTTCCTCTTTAACCTCACTGACTTGTTCTACTGACTTGTTCTTTCCCTCTTTAACCTCACTGACTTGTTCTACTGACTTGTTCTTTCCCTCTTTAACCTCACTGACTTGTTCTTTTCCTCTTTATCTCACTGACTTGTTCTTCCCCTCTTTAACCTCACTGACCTGTTATTTTCCTCTTTAACCTCACTGACTTGTTCTTCCCCTCTTTAACATCACTGACTTGTTCTTTCCCTCTTTAACCTCACTGACTTGTTCTACTGACTTGTTCTTTCCCTCTTTAACCCCACTGACTTGTTCTTCCCCTCTTTAACGTCACTGACTTGTTCTTTCCCTCTTTAACCTCACTGACTTGTTCTACTGACTTGTTCTTTCCCTCTTTAACCCCACTGACTTGTTATTTTCATCTTTAACCTCACTGACTTGTTCTACTGACTTGTTCTTCCCCTCTTTAAACTCACTGACTTGTTCTTCCCCTCTTTAACGTCACTGACTTGTTCTTTTCCTCTTTAACCTCACTGACTTGTTCTACTGACTTGTTCTTCCCCTCTTTAACCTCACTGACTTGTTCTTTCCTCTTTAACCTCACTGACTTGTTCTACTGACTTGTTATTTTCCTCTTTAACCTCACTGACTTGTTCTTTTCCTCTTTAACCTCACTGACTTGTTCTACTGACTTGTTCTTTTCTTCTTTAACCTCACTGACTTGTTCTACTGACTTGTTCTTTCCCTCTTTAACATCACTGACTTGTTCTACCGTGGTCCCGTGTGGCTCAGTTGGTAGAGCATGGCGCTTGCAACGCCAGGGTTGTGGGTTCATTCCCCACGGGGGGACCAGGATGAATATGTATGAACCTTCCAATTTGTAAGTCGCTCTGGATAAGAGCGTCTGCTAAATGACTTAAATGTAAAATGTAAATGTACTGACTTGTTCTTCCCCTTTTTAACCTCACTGACTTGTTCTTTTCCTCTTTAACCTCACTGACTTGTTCTTCCCCTCTTTAACCTCACTGACTTGTTCTTTCCCTTTTTAACCTCACTGACTTGTTCTTTCCCTTTTTAACCTCACTGACTTGTTCTACTGACTTGTTCTTTCCCTCTTTAACCTCACTGACTTGTTCTACTGACTTGTTCTTTTCCTCTTTAACCTCACTGACTTGTTCCACTGACTTGTTCTTTTCCTCTTTAACCTCACTGACTTGTTCTTTCCCTCTTTAACCTCACTGACTTGTTCTTTTCCTCTTTAACCTCACTGACTTGTTCCACTGACTTGTTCTTTTCCTCTTTAACCTCACTGACTTGTTCTTCCCCTCTTTAACCTCACTGACTTGTTCTTCCCCTCTTTAACCTCACTGACATGTTCTTCCCCTCTTTAACCTCACTGACATTTTCTTCCCCTCTTTAATCTCACTGACTTGTTCACTGACTTGTTTTTTCCTCTTTAACCTCACTGACTTGTTCTTTCCCTCTTTTTAATTAGCTCTTTCTCCTCTTCCTCTCCCACTCAGCATTGTCAGTCTCTGTCCTCTCTCCATTCCTCCTGCTATTACTTTGATCTCTTTCTCTCCCATTCTCCTTCTCTTCTCCATAAAGTGTGTGTGTGTGTGTGTGTGTGTGTGTGTGTGTGTGTGTGTGTGTGTGTGTGTGTGTGTGTGTGTGTGTGTGTGTGTGTGTGTGTGTGTGTGTGTGTGTGTGTGTGTGTGTGTGTGTGTGTGTGTGTTAAATCGGGTTCCCAGTGAGTGCAAGGAGAGCTAGGAGTGGTCCTTATGATGGCATAAATAGGAAGTACAGAGCAGGCCCCTGGGAGAGTAAATCTCAGTAAGTTCACGCCACCCACCACACCTCACTGTACTGTTGCACTGCAACGCTATGATATGCTAGCACCAGGCAGGAGATCTTGTGTGTAAATCTTAGAAATATGGGCCATCCTACCATCTAGTGGAGCACACTATCACACACAATCCCTGCAGCTATGCAAAAGATCATTGGAGCGGACATTGAATATGATCAGCTTAACCATGTGGCGTTCCACTTCGAGTCATTAGACTATATTATATTAATAACTGTAAACAATGAGGTGTGTGAAATTCTCCTTTAGTGTTCACTCATATCACTGCATGCTCAGCAAGAGAGGAAGACAGGAAGGTTTGATATAGGTATACATTACATCCAGCATGTGGACTATCATCAAGAGACTAGTTTCCTACCTACTGCACATTCTCACCTGCTGGGTACTGTATGCAATGTCTATCCTACGATTGACAGCACAAACTGAGTGTCTAGCTGACTGCATGACTGGAGTCTACCTGTCTGACTGAGCTAAACACATTTGTGAATGACATTATTCCGAAGCCATTGCAAAGGTATTACACTAGGTAAAGTAAATCCTAGCTTGCCCACATGTCTCTCTATCTATATCTCCCCCTCTCCCTCGTTCTCTGCCATGAATGTGTGGGCAGACAGAGAGATAATCCAGGACCATGAATGTGTGGCCAGACGGAGAGATAATCCAGGACCATGAATGTGTGGGCAGACAGAGAGATAATCCAGGACCATGAATGTGTGGGCAGACAGAGAGATAATCCAGGACCATGAATGTGTGGGCAGACAGAGAGATAATCCAGGACCATGAATGTGTGGGCAGACAGAGAGATAATCCAGGACCATGAATGTGTGGGCAGACGGAGAGATAATCCAGGACCATGAATGTGTGGGCAGACGGAGAGATAATCCAGGACCATGAATGTGTGGGCAGACGGAGAGATAATCCAGGACCATGAATGTGTGGGCAGACAGAGAGATAATCCAGGACCATGAATGTGTGGGCAGACAGAGAGATAATCCAGGACCATGAATGTGTGGGCAGACGGAGAGATAATCCAGGACCATGAATGTGTGGGCAGACGGAGAGATAATCCAGGACCATGAATGTGTGGGCAGACAGAGAGATAATCCAGGACCATGAATGTGTGGGCAGACGGAGAGATAATCCAGGACCATGAATGTGTGGGCAGACGGAGAGATAATCCAGGACCATGAATGTGTGGGCAGACAGAGAGATAATCCAGGACCATGAATTGGAGATGCTCTGATAGCAGCACGTCGTTTAAAACAGACCCTACCACACATCAAAGCTAATCTCTCCATAGCATTTGATTGGAGGATCTGTCATGGGTGCCGGCGAATCGCATCAGGCCGTTGTAGAGAGCAAGGAGGGGTTCCGTTAAGCAGACAGACGTTAATCCGGAGCTGGTGAATGCGGTCGTCTTTAAATCCCTCTCTTCCGATGCTTGAGGGCTAATTTCCACAAAAGGGTGACAGGGTTAGGGCAAGAGGATTTGATTGGGGAATGTGTGTGTTTAATAAGAGTCTCAGGGTATCCCCATAGCATCCCCTTCTCTCCTCTGTTCCTACTCTGTGTTTATTAAGAGTCTATCATGGTATCCCCATAGCATCCCCTTCTCTCCTCTGTTTCTACCCTGTGTTTAATAAGACTCTCTCATGGTATCCCCATAGCATCCCCTTCTCTCCTCTGTTTCTACCCTGTGTTTAATAAGACTCTCTCATGGTATCCCCATAGCATCCCCTTCTCTCCTCTGTTTCTACCCTGTGTTTAATAAGACTCTCTCATGGTATCCCCATAGCATCCCCTTCTCTCCTCTGTTTCTGCCCTGTGTTTAATAAGACTCTCTCATGGTATCCCCATAGCATCCCCTCCTTTCCTCTGTTTCTATTCTGTGTTTAAATAAGACTCTCTCAGGGTATCCCCATAGCCTCCTCTCCTCTGTTTCTACCCTGTGTTTAATAAGACTCTCATGGTATCCCCATAGCATCCCCTTCTCTCCTCTGTTTCTACCCTGTGTTTAATAAGACTCTCATGGTATCCCCATAGCATCCCCTCCTTTCCGCTGTTTCTACCCTGTGTTTAAATAAGACTCTCTCAGGGTCCTCTCCTCTGTTTCTACCCTGTGTTTAAATAAGACTCTCTCATGGTATCCCCATAGCCTCCTCTCCTCTGTTTCTACCCTGTGTTTAATAAGACTCTCTCATGGTATCCCCATAGCATCCCCTTCTCTCCTCTGTTTCTACCCTGTGTTTAATAAGACTCTCTCATGGTATCCCCATAGCATCCCCTCCTTTCCTCTGTTTCTACCCTGTGTTTAATAAGACTCTCTCATGGTATCCCCATAGCCTCCTCTCCTCTGTTTCTACCCTGTGTTTAATAAGACTCTTGCATGGTATCCCCATAGCCTCCCCTCCTCTCCTCTGTTTCTACCCTGTGTTTAATAAGACTCTCTCATGGTATCCCCATAGCATCTCCTCCTTTCCTCTGTTTCTACCCTGTGTTTAATAAGACTCTTGCATGGTATCCCCATAGCCTCCCCTCCTCTCCTCTGTTTCTACCCTGTGTTTAATAAGACTCTCTCATGGTATCCCCATAGCATCTCCTCCTTTCCTCTGTTTCTACCCTGTGTTTAATAAGACTCTTGCATGGTATCCCCATAGCCTCCCCTCCTCTCCTCTGTTTCTACCCTGTGTTTAATAAGACTCTCTCATGGTATCCCCATAGCATCTCCTCCTTTCCTCTGTTTCTACCCTGTGTTTAATAAGACTCTTGCATGGTATCCCCATAGCCTCCCCTCCTCTCCTCTGTTTCTACCCTGTGTTTAATAAGACTCTCTCATGGTATCCCCATAGCATCTCCTCCTTTCCTCTGTTTCTACCCTGTGTTTAATAAGACTCTCTCATGGTATCCCCATAGCATCTCCTCCTTTCCTCTGTTTCTACCCTGTGTTTAATAAGACTCTTGCATGGTATCCCCATAGCCTCCTCTCCTTTCCTCTGTTTCTACCCTGTGTTTAATAAGACTCTCTCATGGTATCCCCATAGCCTCCTCTCCTTTCCTCTGTTTCTACCCTGTGTTTAATAAGACTCTCTCATGGTATCCCCATAGCCTCCTCTCCTCTGTTTTCTACTCTGTCAGTACTCTACCTCTCTGTCTCTGGTCTCTCTCTGGTTCTGTCTGGTTGAGTCACGTCGTAATGTTCACAGACAGTTAAACACGTCATACACTCTGGCTATTAACCTGGGATCCATATAAATGAGAGATTAAGAGAATCGTTCAAGTGTCTGCTATTTTAATTTTATCTATGCTTTCTCTTCTAATCTCGCTAACCCCTTGGGTGGAGTACCTCACACACACACACACACACACACACACACACACACACACACACACACACACACACACACACACACACACACACACACACACACACACACACACACACACACACACAGTTCTTCCTGAGAGACATTACAATGGTTCACCCAAGTACCATAATAAAATAGGCAATTAAGCCATCGTGATAATGAGAGAACTCAGAAATGATGATGATGAGAGGAAAGAAAGAGAGTCAAATGAAGACAGTCAAAAGATAGAAACGTTTCTGTCATGTGACACGGTCTATGACACACGTGTATGAAGCTGTCTCGATGAGACTGAGATGGTCATAAGTGTAATGAATTGGAATATTCCTTTGTCTTGGCAGATAGAGACAGTGAGACGTCTTGCTCCCAGACGAATTAAACAAATTCTTTGCTCGCTTTGAGGACAATACAGTGCCACTGACACAGCCCGCTACCAAAGCCTGTGGGCTCTCCTTCTCCGTGGCCAATGTGAGTAAAACATTCAAACGTATTAACCCTTGCAAGGCTGCCAGCCCAGACAGTATCCCTAGCCGCGTCCTCAAGAGCATGCGCAGACCAGCTGGCTGGTGTGTTTACACACATATTCAATCAATCCCTATCCCTGCTGTCCCCACATGCTTTGTGGGGACAGCATTTCGCTGGGGCATTTCGCTACACTCGCATTAACATCTGCTAACCATGTGTATGTGACCAATAAAATTTGATTTGAGAGGATACAGTCGTGGAGAGAAAGAACGAGGGAGCGTAGTGACATCACCCTGTCCATCCCAAGGGTCTGAAGGGAGAATCGGACTAAAGAAGTGTCTGAGCGTCCGAGCACCGGACGAACGGCAGATTTAAAAGAGAGAGAGAGATGGAGAGAGAGCTCATTTCTCCTCCCTCTATCTCCATGCCCCAGAGTCAGATCTATTTCATGTGTGTGTGTCCCAGAACAATAAGGAGTTTTCTAAGAAAGCCATAAGCTCTGTTGTGGAAGTTAGAGAGCACACACACACAATCAGATTTTTACTCACACAATGTACAACTCTGCATAGCCTCCTTGACACTGACTCCTCCTCTTCTGTCTTGTCCTCTCTAGACTCAGGCTGTTAAAACCTCTACAGATCAGTGTCCCCCCTCACGGGACGGTTGAGCTAACGTAGGCTAATGTTATTAGCATGAGGTTGTAAGTAACAAGAACATTTCCCAGGACATAGACATATCTGATATGGGCAGAAAGCTTAAATTCTTGTCAATCTAACTGCACTGTCCAATTTACAGTAGCTATTACAGTGAAATAATACCATGCTATTGTTTGAGGAGAGTGCAGAATTATGAATTTGAAAATGCATTGATAAACCAGTTAGACACAATCGGGCAGTCTTGATACAATATTTTGAACAGACATTCAATGGTTCATTGGATCAGTCTAAAACATTGCACATTTGGGACAAAGAAGCTGTTTACTACCACAAAAGGAAAACATCTCCCAGCTATGTAGAGAATCTCTGTCGAGGTGCACTGCTACTTACTGCTCACCCAATTACAGGCAATTTTCTCCTCTGAAATAGCAGTTTGTCTAAATGTACATTCTTTTCACTTGATTGTCTTGTGTTAATTTGTGGGAGAGCGTCTCGCCTAAGCCCTCCGGGATGAAGATAGAGTGCTCAATCTAAGAGACGTCGAGAAAAGATTAACGTTTCTTCTGCAGATGAAAATCTCTTTGGAGAGGAGAGGAGGTGGGTATTTGTTTGTGTGCGTGTTTGTGTGCGTGCCTATGTGTTGGTGTGCGCGAGCGCGAGTGCGTGCTATAGTCACATCTGATTATTCAATATACATAGGGTTGCACATTTTGGGGAATATTCAGAGGTGGAAACTTTCGGTGGGAATTAACAGGAATATATGGGAATTAACAGGAATATATGGGAATTAACAGGAATATATGGGAATTCATGGAAATATATGCAAATTAAGATTAATACCCTTTAAATGTAGATGTTTTTTGCATTGTATATATTTACCATATCATATGGAGACAGAAACAAACATTTTACCTTATCATAAATAGATATAATTGCAAATTATTACATCTATCCAATAGATAAAAAAGAGAATAAAAAGAGTTAAGAATTGAACTTCAATTAAATGAGTTGACTCTTCACGAGGGATGATTTCACTGAACAACTAAGAAAGGGAATATTGAATGATCCCCAATGATCCATCGCATCTCCCAAAATCGTTTTCAACATACATCTGTAAAATGATAGTCTAGAAACTAAAGCTTTGGTTGTCTTCCTCTCAGGCTGTAACAGCTCTCGTTGGTGGTAGGAAGAGTAGACCAAAGCGCAGTGTGGAAAGTGTTCATGATTCTTTTATTTAAAAAAAACACTCAAACAAAATAACAAAAGTGAAAACGAAAGCGCACAGTTCTGTCAGGCTAAGACACTAAACAGAAAACAAGATCCCACAACCTAATGGTGGGAAAAAGGGCTGCCTAAGTATGATCCCCAATGATAGACAGCTGCCTCTGATTGGGAACCACACTCGGCCAAAAAACAAAGAAACAGAAGACATAGAATTTCCCATCCGAGTCACACCCTGACCTAACCAAACATAGAGAATAATAAGGATCTCTAAGGTCAGGACGTGACACAGGCTTCCATGTCTTCTACCTGGACCTTATCAATGTCCACCTCGTGAACATCAGACTCTGAGGCCTCATCTTCACTGTCACTTTCCAACCTTGTTGAGGATGGCTAGTTGTCAGGCTCAAAAAGCCAAAAATTTGCCCGGATGGCCACCAATTTTTCAACCCTTGTATTGGTCAGCCTGTTGCGTGCTTTGGTGTGTGTGTTCCCAAACAAGGACAAGTTGCGCTCTGAGGCGGCTGATGTTGGTGGGATTTGGAGGATGATGGAGGCAACATGGGAAAAAACCTCAGATCCACCAGAGTCCATTCCACCAGGTGGCTGATGAGATATGCTGGCACAACTGCCATATTGCATTTCCATACCTAAACCCTTGCTTGGAAGTGTACTTCACCAGACTACCAAGAACCTGGCCCTCATCTAGGCCAAGGTGGTGAGACACAGTAGTGATGACACCATAAACCTTGTTGATCTCTGCACCAGGTAGGATGCTCTTGCCAGCGTACTTGGGGTCCAACATGTACACTGTGGCGTGTATGGGCTTCAGGCAGAAGTTTTCACGCTTTTTGATGTATTTCAGAACTGCAGTTTCCTCTGCATGGAGCAACAGTGAAGTGGATAGGGCAGTACGGATTTCTTCTCTTACATCTGCAAGCAGAGTCTGAACATCAGACAGGATGGCATTGTCTCCCTCAAACTGTGCAATGACTACTGCTATAGTTTTCAGGAGTTGTTGGCTGCTTACCAGTCTCTCCCAAAATACATCATACAGAAGGATCATCTTGATGGGGGTGTCCATATCGGCAGACTGTGATATGACCATTTCTTGGAGAGACTCCTTCCCCTCAAGGAGACTGTCAAACATGATGACAACACCACCCCAATGGGTGTTGCTGGGCAGCTTCAATGTGGTGCTCTTATTCTTCTCACTTTGCTTGGTGAGGTAGATTGCTGCTATAATTTGATGACCCTTCACATACCTAACCATTTCCTTGGCTCTCTTGTAGAGTATCCATTGTTTTAAGTGCCATGATGTCCTTGAGGAGCAGATTCAATGCATGAGCAGCACAGCCAATGGGTGTGATGTGAGGGTAGGACTCCTCCACTTTAGACCAAGCAGCCTTCATGTTCGCAGCATTGTCTGTCACCAGTGCAAATACCTTCTGTGGTCCAAGGTCATTGATGACTGCCTTCAGCTCATCTGCAATGTAGAGACCGGTGTGTCTGTTGTCCCTTGTGTCTGTGCTCTTGTAGAATACTGGTTGAAGGGTGGAGACTATGTAGTTAATTATTCCTTACCCACGAACGTTCGACCACACATCAGAGATGACTGCAATACAGTCTGCTTTCTCTATGATTTGCTTGACCTTCACTTGAACTTTGCAAATGAGTAGATAAAGCATGTCTGTTTGGAGGGGTGTATGCTGGGCGAAGAACATTCAGAAATCTCTTCCAATACACATTGCCTGTGTTTATCAAAGGTGAACCAGTTGCATACACAGCTCGAGCAAGACATTCATCTTAATTTCTCTGACTACGTTCCTCCATTGAGTCAAAAAAACGTCTGATTCCAGGAGGACCATGAGCTGTTGCTATCAATAAGGTGTCTGATTCATAATTTTCACATTGAATAGAAGTAGAGGGACTTTTGTCAGAGGTTGCTTGTTGTGAGCGCTGAGGGAACTTTATGCACTTGGCCAGATGATTCTGCATCTTTGTTGCATTCTTCAGATATGATTTGGCACATTATTTGCAAATGTACACAGTTTTTCCTTCTACATTAGCTGCAGTGAAATGTCTCCACACATCAGATAGTGCCCGTGGCATTTTCCTGTAAAGATTAATACAAATACAATTCCATGTACAGATAAATAGTTAAGCAGTTAGATTAGACAACTCCTTTAAAATGAAAGAAGTTGTCACGTTCTGACCTTAGTTCTTTTGTTATTTCTTTGTTTTAGTATGGTCAGGGCGTGAGTTGGGTGGGTTATCTATGTTTGTTTTTCTATGTTGGGTTTTTTCGTTTGGCCTGATATGGTTCTCAATCAGAGGCAGGTGTTTGTCGTTGTCTCTGATTGGGAACCATATATAGGGAGGTTGTTTTCTATTGTGTTTTGTGGGTGGTTGTCTTCCGTGTCTGTGTGTTCCACACGGAACTGTTTCGGTTTTAGTTCGTTCACTTTATTGTTTTGTATTTCAGTGTTCAGTTTTGTTCCATTAAATATTCATCATGAACACTTACAACGCTGCGCTTTGACTCCTCAGTTAGCAGGCTCAAGCAAGCTAAAACCCACATGGTAGCAAAAACTAACTAGCAGAAATTACTAACAAGTTAGAAATTATTTGAACACACTTTTCTGTAGGCTACTATTTACTAGTTATTAACAAAAAATCATGTATGTCATATAAAATATATTCACCCCACCCAGTATTGTAATCAAAACTTACCAGAAAGCATGTAGTCCTTGGCTCAGACAATGTAGAAGTGTGGGCTCAATAGGAACTCATTAGTGTGCAAGATATTGAGAATCAGCTGTACATGTGATTGAAAGTGTGCACTGCACATGTGATGGAAGAATGCACTGTGCATGCAGAGGGTTGCAATTCCATTGAATTGGGGATAGTTTAACCAAAATATGCCACAAGACCTAGAATTGCCTTATGTGTATCCCACAAAAAAAGTTCACTGTTATAAGCTAACTTTTTTTATGAATTTAAGCAAAATTCCCCAAATTCCAGGTCTTAATTTCCCATGGAAAATTTCCGGAAAGATTCCGGAATTTTACCTGGAAAGTTTCCGACCCTTCGCAGCCCTAATTATACAGCATACAGAGACAAAAGCATACTTAGACAAATCACACCTGTTAAGGATAATCATACAACAACCTTTTGTTATTTCTACAACTACACACCAACGTGTATTTCTTTTCAATGTGTATCTGTCTCTGTGTGTGTGTGTGTGTGTGTGTGTGTGTGTGTGTGTGTGTGTGTGTGTGTGTGTGTGTGTGTGTGTGTGTGTGTGTCAGCTCACTCCAGCAGCCTGTATCTCCCCTGTGTTTAATGAACAGCCTCACCCCCCTTAGGATATTCTACTCCCTAGACAACGCTCCACATATCACTGCAGTCAACACACACACACATATGCTCACACACACGCACACACACACGCACACGCACACGCACACACACACACACACACACACACACATATATGCTCACACACACAGACTCCCCCATTACCATGTAATACTCGCTGAGGAAAAAGCATCCATGACTTGGAGGGCTCTTTAGAAACTTAAGCTCTCTTTAACAGAATATTAAACCTTGATGATACAAAATACTGTAGCCAGGAGGAAAATGTAGTCAGGAAGACTAAAAAGCCAGTTAGGTAGAGAGGTAGAGAGGTAAAGAGGTAGGGCGAGAGAGAGAGAGAGAGAGAGCTGAACCAATCTTTGGAAAGAAATCTGTGTCATCATTTTCCTGCTATCAGCAGAGGATGAGTCTCGAAGAGAGATACCAAAAAAGAGAGGAAACGACACAAGTGTAGGATTGGATGAGGAGGAGGAAGGAAAAGGTGTGAATCTCTTTGATCTCTCATTCTTCTAAGAGAAAATAAAAGATAGCTACAGGTGTAGGATCTTAATTTGATCACTCTTTTGTTGCTGAGAATTTCCCCGCACTGCAGGAAATGCAGATGAGCTTCCTGATTTACATAAATCCACTTAAAACATGTACACACATGGTTATATTAACAGTATTGCACTTTTCATGCGGCCAACTTTTGTCCGGTTAACCTTTTCACACGTACCAACAAACGGGGGTGATCATTCTATAGTGGTCCCTGTTGTGTACGATCAAACCGGTGTGATTAGAACTCTTGATTAGAACGCTTATTTAGAACGCCCATTTTCGATTGACGCAACCATCAGCATTTGAGCTGGCCACACTTTTCCTTCTGTCACGCCCTGGCCTTAGTTATCTTTGTTTTCTTTATTATTTTAGTTAGGTCAGGGTGTGACATGAGGGATGTTTGTGTGTTTTTTGTCTAGTCTAGGGTGTGTGTATTGTCTAGGGGGTTTTGTAGAGTTCATGGGGTTGTGTTCAGTGTAGGTGTTTATGTTAGTCTATGGTTGCCTGGATTGGTTCTCAATTAGAGACAGCTGTCTATCGTTGTCTCTGATTGGGAGCCATATTTAGACAGCCATAGGCATTAGGTAGGTTGTGGGTAATTGTCTATGTCTTGCCGTTAGTTGCTTGTGTCTGCACCTTTCGTTTTGTAGCTTCACGGTCGTTTGTTGTTTGTATTAGTGTTCGTTTCATTTTCAAATTAAAGATGTATTTATATCACGCTGCGCCTTGGTCCTCTCTTTCACCTAACGACGATCGTGACACCTTCACAGAAACATTTTGCACAAACACAGTCCTTACAAAGTTATGTCCAGAATGTGACCAGTTTATTTTTTGATGCAATGTTCATATATTCACAGAAGTAGCTACAGCATAACACAATCATCCAAACCGGAAAATGTAGGCTACATTTGTCCTAGCGCTAACTGAGGAAAGATTGACATAACACAAGCAGTCATATGCTTATACTCTCAGCTGACAGAAACTACAATATGAATTAGCTAACAGCAATTATTATTTATAATTAATCACATCACGGGTGAGCTCACCATTGATCGAAATAATTGAGTAAAACACTTTCTAGAAATCCAAAGTATTCTGACGATGGGTAGTTTGTGTGTCCCGGAATGTTTGTTTTTTCCGCATCAACCAAAGATAATAAGAGGAGACAAGAAGAGTTTGGGTCTGTTTATAGTATGCATGTTGAAGGGGGTGTGTCGTCTACCTGTCACGTTCTGACCATAGTTCTTGTGTGTTTTCCTTGTTTTAGTGTTGGTCAGGACGTGAGCTGGGTGGGCATTCTATGTTTTGTGTTTCTATGTGGGGATTGTCAATTGGCCTGATGTGGTTCTCAGTCAGAGGCAGGTGTTTGTCATTGTCTCTGATTGGGAACCATATTAAGGTAGCCTGTTTTGTGTTGGGATTTGTGGGTGGTTGTTTCCTGTCTTTGTGTTTCTCTGCACCAGATAGGACTGTTTCGTTTTGCCACGTTTGTTATTTTTGTATTTGTATAGTGTTCACGTTATTCGTCTCTTTATTAAACATGTTGAACACGAACTACGCTGCGTCTTGGTCCGATCCCTGCTACACCTCCTCTTCAGACGAAGAGGAGGAAGGCTGTCGTTACACTACCATCATACACTTCCCTTCATTCACTTCTGGAATGAGTGAACCATTCCTTCACCTCTTTATAACATCTTTTGTCTGACAGATGACACCCATAATGCATTGTGTAATGTCAACAAACATGGCGCCACACGTAGCTGGCAAAAAGCATAGCTCACTATAATCAGTATAACCTTCAAAAAAGTATTTTTACACACATCATAAGTGTCCATTACAATATATGCAATAATAGCAATGTATTATTTTTCACCAGTACATGTGAATAAAACTGTAAATACATTATGCTACACATATACATACATACATACATACATACAGTATGGAGGAGTATGGGGAGTGATCGCTATCCTAAGCACACACACAGCACAAACACACATTTCATGATATTAAACTCACGCCTCACACACCCCATTATAACCAACCCTTACATGACATACTTCCATCTGAACTCCCTCACCCCTTGCATACACATACCAAGGTGACAACTCCCTCACCCCTTACATACACATACCATGATGACAACTCCCTCACCCCTTACATACACATACCACGATGACAACTCCCTCACCCCTTACATACACATACCATGATGACAACTCCCTCACCCCTTACATACACATATCATGATGACAACTCCCTCATCCCTTACATACACATACCACGATGACAACTCCCTCACCCCTTACATACACATACCACGATGACAACTCCCTCACTCCTTACATACACATACCACGATGACAACTCCCTCACCCCTTACATACACATACCACGATGACAACTCCCTCACCCCTTACATACACATACCACGATGACAACTCCCTCACCCCTTACATACACATACCATGATGACAACTATCTCACCCCTTACATACACATACCACGATGACAACTCCCTCACCCCTTACATACACATACCATGATGACAACTCCCTCACCCCTTACATACACATACCACGATGACAACTCCCTCACTCCTTACATACCCATACCACGATGACAACTCCCTCACCCCTTACATACACATACCACGATGACAACTCCCTCACCCCTTACATACACATACCATGATGACAACTCCCTCACCCCTTACATACACATACCACGATGACAACTCCCTCACCCCTTACATACACATACCATGATGACAACTCCCTCACCCCTTACATACACATACCATGATGACAACTCCCTCACCCCTTACATACACATACCACGATGACAACTCCCTCACCCCTTACATACACATACCATGATGACAACTCCCTCACCCCTTACATACACATACCATGATGACAACTCCCTCACCCCTTACATACACATACCATGATGACAACTCCCTCACCCCTTACATACACATACCATGATGACAACTCCCTCACCCCTTAAATACACATACCATGATGACAACTCCCTCACCCCTTACATACACATACCATGATGACAACTCCCTCACCCCTTACATACACATACCATGATGACAACTCCCTCACCCCTTACATACACATACCATGATGACAACTCCCTCACCCCTTAAATACACATTCCACGATGACAACTCCCTCACCCCTTACATACACATACCATGATGACAACTCCCTCACCCCTTAAATACACATACCATGATGACAACTCTCTCACCCCTTACATACACATACCATGATGACAACTCCCTCACCCCTTACATACACATACCATGATGACAACTCCCTCACCCCTTACATACACATACCATGATGACAACTCCCTCACCCCTTAAATACACATATCATGATGACAACTCCCTCACCCCTTACATACACACACCACGATGACAACTCCCTCACCCCTTACATACACATACCATGATGACAACTCCCTCACCCCTTACGTACACATACCATGATGACAACTCCCTCACCCCTTACATACACACACCACGATGACAACTCCCTCACCCCTTACATACACATACCATGATGACAACTCCCTCACCCCTTACATACACATACCACGATGACAACTCCCTCACCCCTTACATACACATACCATTATGACAACTCCCTCACCCCTTACATACACATACCACGATGACAACTCCCTCACCCCTTACATACACATACCATGATGACAACTCCCTCACCCCTTACATACACATACCATGATGACAACTCCCTCACCCCTTACATACACATACCATGATGACAACTCCCTCACCCCTTACATACACATACCATGATGACAACTCCCTCACCCCTTACATACACATACCGTGATGACAACTCCCTCACCCCTTACATACACATACCATGATGACAACTCCCTCACCCCTTACATACACATACCATTATGACAACTCCCTCACCCCTTACATACACATATCATGATGACAACTCCCTCACCCCTTACATACACATATCATGATGACAACTCCCTCACCCCTTACATACACATACCATGATGACAACTCCCTCACCCCTTACATACACACACCACGATGACAACTCCCTCACCCCTTACATACACATACCACGATGACAACTCCCTCACCCCTTACATACACATACCATGATGACAACTCCCTCACCCCTTACATACACATACCACGATGACAACTCCCTCACCCCTTACATACACATACCATGATGACAACTCCCTCACCCCTTACATACACATACCATGATGACAACTCCCTCACCCCTTACATACACATACCACGATGACAACTCCCTCACCCCTTACATACACATACCATGATGACAACTCCCTCACCCCTTACATACACATACCATGATGACAACTCCCTCACCCCTTACATACACATACCATGATGACAACTCCCTCACCCCTTACATACACATACCATGATGACAACTCCCTCACCCCTTACATACACATACCATGATGACAACTCCCTCATCCCTTACATACACATACCATGATGACAACTCCCTCATCCCTTACATACACATACCATGATGACAACTCCCTCACCCCTTACATACACATACCATGATGACAACTCCCTCACCCCTTACATACACATACCATGATGACAACTCCCTCACCCCTTACATACACATACCATGATGACAACTCCCTCACCCCTTACATACACATACCATGATGACAACTCCCTCACCCCTTACATACACATACCATGATGACAACTCCCTCACCCCTTACATACACATACCATGATGACAACTCCCTCATCCCTTACATACACATACCATGATGACAACTCCCTCATCCCTTACATACACATACCATGATGACAACTCCCTCACCCCTTACATACACATACCACGATGACAACTCCCTCACCCCTTACATACACATACCACGATGACAACTCCCTCACCCCTTACATACACATACCATGATGACAACTCCCTCACCCCTTACATACACATACCATGATGACAACTCCCTCACCCCTTACATACACATACCATGATGACAACTCCCTCACCCCTTAAATACACATACCACGATGACAACTCCCTCACCCCTTACATACACATACCATGATGACAACTCCCTCACCCCTTACATACACATACCATGATGACAACTCCCTCACCCCTTAAATACACATTCCACGATGACAACTCCCTCACCCCTTACATACACATACCATGATGACAACTCCCTCACCCCATACATACACATACCATGATGACAACTCCCTCATCCCTTACATACACATACCATGATGACAACTCCCTCACCCCTTACATACACATACCATGATGACAACTCCCTCACCCCTTACATACACATACCATGATGACAACTCCCTCACCCCTTACATACACATACCATGATGACAACTCCCTCACCCCTTAAATACACATATCATGATGACAACTCCCTCACCCCTTACATACACACACCACGATGACAACTCCCTCACCCCTTACATACACATACCATGATGACAACTCCCTCACCCCTTACGTACACATACCATGATGACAACTCCCTCACCCCTTACATACACACACCACGATGACAACTCCCTCACCCCTTACATACACATACCATGATGACAACTCCCTCACCCCTTACATACACATACCACGATGACAACTCCCTCACCCCTTACATACACATACCATTATGACAACTCCCTCACCCCTTACATACACATACCATGATGACAACTCCCTCATCCCTTACATACACATACCATGATGACAACTCCCTCACCCCTTACATACACATACCATGATGACAACTCCCTCACCCCTTACATACACATACCATGATGACAACTCCCTCACCCCTTACATACACATACCATGATGACAACTCCCTCACCCCTTACATACACATACCATGATGACAACTCCCTCACCCCTTACATACACATACCATGATGACAACTCCCTCATCCCTTACATACACATACCATGATGACAACTCCCTCATCCCTTACATACACATACCATGATGACAACTCCCTCACCCCTTACATACACATACCATGATGACAACTCCCTCACCCCTTACATACACATACCATGATGACAACTCCCTCACCCCTTACATACACATACCACGATGACAACTCCCTCACCCCTTACATACACATACCATGATGACAACTCCCTCACCCCTACATACACATACCATTATGACAACTCCCTCACCCCTTACATACACATACCACGATGACAACTCCCTCACCCCTTATATACACATACCACGATGACAACTCCCTCACCCCTTACATACACATACCACGATGACAACTCCCTCACCCCTTATATACACATACCACGATGACAACTCCCTCACCCCTTACATACACATACCACGATGACAACTCCCTCACCCCTTACATACACATACCATGATGACAACTCCCTCACCCCTTATATACACATACCACGATGACAACTCCCTCACCCCTTATATACACATACCACGATGACAACTCCCTCACCCCTTACATACACATACCACGATGACATCTCCCTCACCCCTTACATACACATACCACGATGACAACTCCCTCACCCCTTACATACACATACCACGATGACAACTCCCTCACCCCTTACATACACATACCATTATGACAACTCCCTCACCCCTTACATACACATACCACGATGACAACTCCCTCATCCCTTACATACACATACCATGATGACAACTCCCTCACCCCTTACATACACATACCATGATGACAACTCCCTCACCCCTTACATACACATACCATGATGACAACTCCCTCACCCCTTACATACACATACCGTGATGACAACTCCCTCACCCCTTACATACACATACCATGATGACAACTCCCTCACCCCTTACATACACATACCATTATGACAACTCCCTCACCCCTTACATACACATATCATGATGACAACTCCCTCACCCCTTACATACACATATCATGATGACAACTCCCTCACCCCTTACATACACATACCATGATGACAACTCCCTCACCCCTTACATACACACACCACGATGACAACTCCCTCACCCCTTACATACACATACCATGATGACAACTCCCTCACCCCTACATACACATACCATTATGACAACTCCCTCACCCCTTACATACACATACCACGATGACAACTCCCTCACCCCTTATATACACATACCACGATGACAACTCCCTCACCCCTTACATACACATACCACGATGACAACTCCCTCACCCCTTACATACACATACCACGATGACAACTCCCTCACCCCTTATATACACATACCACGATGACAACTCCCTCACCCCTTACATACACATACCACGATGACAACTCCCTCACCCCTTACATACACATACCACGATGACAACTCCCTCACCCCTTACATACACATACCACGATGACAACTCCCTCACCCCTTACATACACATACCATTATGACAACTCCCTCACCCCTTACATACACATACCACGATGACAACTCCCTCACCCCTTACATACACATACCATGATGACAACTCCCTCACCCCTTACATACACATACCATGATGACAACTCCCTCACCCCTTACATACACATACCATGATGACAACTCCCTCACCCCTTACATACACATACCATGATGACAACTCCCTCACCCCTTAAATACACATTCCACGATGACAACTCCCTCACCCCTTACATACACATACCATGATGACAACTCCCTCACCCCTTAAATACACATACCATGATGACAACTCCCTCACCCCTTACATACACATACCATGATGACAACTCCCTCACCCCTTACATACACATACCATGATGACAACTCCCTCACCCCTTACATACACATACCATGATGACAACTCCCTCATCCCTTACATACACATACCATGATGACAACTCCCTCACCCCTTACATACACATACCATGATGACAACTCCCTCACCCCTTACATACACATACCATGATGACAACTCCCTCACCCCTTACATACACATACCATGATGACAACTCCCTCACCCCTTAAATACACATATCATGATGACAACTCCCTCACCCCTTACATACACACACCACGATGACAACTCCCTCACCCCTTACATACACATACCATGATGACAACTCCCTCACCCCTTACGTACACATACCACGATGACAACTCCCTCACCCCTTACATACACACACCACGATGACAACTCCCTCACCCCTTACATACACATACCATGATGACAACTCCCTCACCCCTTACATACACATACCACGATGACAACTCCCTCACCCCTTACATACACATACCATTATGACAACTCCCTCACCCCTTACATACACATACCATGATGACAACTCCCTCATCCCTTACATACACATACCATGATGACAACTCCCTCATCCCTTACATACACATACCATGATGACAACTCCCTCACCCCTTACATACACATACCATGATGACAACTCCCTCACCCCTTACATACACATACCATGATGACAACTCCCTCACCCCTTACATACACATACCATGATGACAACTCCCTCACCCCTTACATACACATACCATGATGACAACTCCCTCACCCCTTACATACACATACCATGATGACAACTCCCTCACCCCTTACATACACATACCATGATGACAACTCCCTCATCCCTTACATACACATACCATGATGACAACTCCCTCATCCCTTACATACACATACCATGATGACAACTCCCTCACCCCTTACATACACATACCATGATGACAACTCCCTCACCCCTTACATACACATACCACGATGACAACTCCCTCACCCCTTACATACACATACCATGATGACAACTCCCTCACCCCTACATACACATACCATTATGACAACTCCCTCACCCCTTACATACACATACCACGATGACAACTCCCTCACCCCTTATATACACATACCACGATGACAACTCCCTCACCCCTTACATACACATACCACGATGACAACTCCCTCACCCCTTACATACACATACCATGATGACAACTCCCTCACCCCTACATACACATACCATTATGACAACTCCCTCACCCCTTACATACACATACCACGATGACAACTCCCTCACCCCTTACATACACATACCATGATGACAACTCCCTCACCCCTTACATACACATACCACGATGACAACTCCCTCACCCCTTACATACACATACCATGATGACAACTCCCTCACCCCTTACATACACATACCATTATGACAACTCCCTCACCCCTTACATACACATACCATGATGACAACTCCCTCACCCCTTACATACACATACCATTATGACAACTCCCTCACCCCTTACATACACATACCACGATGACAACTCCCTCACCCCTTACATACACATATCATGATGACAACTCCCTCATCCCTTACATACACATACCATGATGACAACTCCCTCATCCCTTACATACACATACCATGATGACAACTCCCTCACCCCTTACATACACATACCATGATGACAACTCCCTCACCCCTTACATACACATACCATGATGACAACTCCCTCACCCCTTACATACACATACCACGATGACAACTCCCTCACCCCTTACATACACATACCATGATGACAACTCCCTCACCCCTTACATACACATACCATGATGACAACTCCCTCACCCCTACATACACATACCATGATGACAACTCCCTCACCCCTTACATACACATACCACGATGACAACTCCCTCACCCCTTATATACACATACCATGATGACAACTCCCTCACCCCTTACATACACATACCACGATGACAACTCCCTCACCCCTTACATACACATACCATGATGACAACTCCCTCACCCCTACATACACATACCATTATGACAACTCCCTCACCCCTTACATACACATACCACGATGACAACTCCCTCACCCCTTACATACACATACCATGATGACAACTCCCTCACCCCTACATACACATACCATGATGACAACTCCCTCACCCCTTACATACACATACCATGATGACAACTCCCTCACCCCTTAAATACACATTCCACGATGACAACTCCCTCACCCCTTACATACACATACCATGATGACAACTCCCTCACCCCATACATACACATACCATGATGACAACTCCCTCATCCCTTACATACACATACCATGATGACAACTCCCTCACCCCTTACATACACATACCATGATGACAACTCCCTCACCCCTTACATACACATACCATGATGACAACTCCCTCACCCCTTACATACACATACCATGATGACAACTCCCTCACCCCTTAAATACACATATCATGATGACAACTCCCTCACCCCTTACATACACACACCACGATGACAACTCCCTCACCCCTTACATACACATACCATGATGACAACTCCCTCACCCCTTACGTACACATACCATGATGACAACTCCCTCACCCCTTACATACACACACCACGATGACAACTCCCTCACCCCTTACATACACATACCATGATGACAACTCCCTCACCCCTTACATACACATACCACGATGACAACTCCCTCACCCCTTACATACACATACCATTATGACAACTCCCTCACCCCTTACATACACATACCATGATGACAACTCCCTCATCCCTTACATACACATACCATGATGACAACTCCCTCACCCCTTACATACACATACCATGATGACAACTCCCTCACCCCTTACATACACATACCATGATGACAACTCCCTCACCCCTTACATACACATACCATGATGACAACTCCCTCACCCCTTACATACACATACCATGATGACAACTCCCTCACCCCTTACATACACATACCATGATGACAACTCCCTCATCCCTTACATACACATACCATGATGACAACTCCCTCATCCCTTACATACACATACCATGATGACAACTCCCTCACCCCTTACATACACATACCATGATGACAACTCCCTCACCCCTTACATACACATACCATGATGACAACTCCCTCACCCCTTACATACACATACCACGATGACAACTCCCTCACCCCTTACATACACATACCATGATGACAACTCCCTCACCCCTACATACACATACCATTATGACAACTCCCTCACCCCTTACATACACATACCACGATGACAACTCCCTCACCCCTTATATACACATACCACGATGACAACTCCCTCACCCCTTACATACACATACCACGATGACAACTCCCTCACCCCTTATATACACATACCACGATGACAACTCCCTCACCCCTTACATACACATACCACGATGACAACTCCCTCACCCCTTACATACACATACCATGATGACAACTCCCTCACCCCTTATATACACATACCACGATGACAACTCCCTCACCCCTTATATACACATACCACGATGACAACTCCCTCACCCCTTACATACACATACCACGATGACATCTCCCTCACCCCTTACATACACATACCACGATGACAACTCCCTCACCCCTTACATACACATACCACGATGACAACTCCCTCACCCCTTACATACACATACCATTATGACAACTCCCTCACCCCTTACATACACATACCACGATGACAACTCCCTCATCCCTTACATACACATACCATGATGACAACTCCCTCACCCCTTACATACACATACCATGATGACAACTCCCTCACCCCTTACATACACATACCATGATGACAACTCCCTCACCCCTTACATACACATACCGTGATGACAACTCCCTCACCCCTTACATACACATACCATGATGACAACTCCCTCACCCCTTACATACACATACCATTATGACAACTCCCTCACCCCTTACATACACATATCATGATGACAACTCCCTCACCCCTTACATACACATATCATGATGACAACTCCCTCACCCCTTACATACACATACCATGATGACAACTCCCTCACCCCTTACATACACACACCACGATGACAACTCCCTCACCCCTTACATACACATACCATGATGACAACTCCCTCACCCCTACATACACATACCATTATGACAACTCCCTCACCCCTTACATACACATACCACGATGACAACTCCCTCACCCCTTATATACACATACCACGATGACAACTCCCTCACCCCTTACATACACATACCACGATGACAACTCCCTCACCCCTTACATACACATACCACGATGACAACTCCCTCACCCCTTATATACACATACCACGATGACAACTCCCTCACCCCTTACATACACATACCACGATGACAACTCCCTCACCCCTTACATACACATACCACGATGACAACTCCCTCACCCCTTACATACACATACCACGATGACAACTCCCTCACCCCTTACATACACATACCATTATGACAACTCCCTCACCCCTTACATACACATACCACGATGACAACTCCCTCACCCCTTACATACACATACCATGATGACAACTCCCTCACCCCTTACATACACATACCATGATGACAACTCCCTCACCCCTTACATACACATACCATGATGACAACTCCCTCACCCCTTACATACACATACCATGATGACAACTCCCTCACCCCTTAAATACACATTCCACGATGACAACTCCCTCACCCCTTACATACACATACCATGATGACAACTCCCTCACCCCTTAAATACACATACCATGATGACAACTCCCTCACCCCTTACATACACATACCATGATGACAACTCCCTCACCCCTTACATACACATACCATGATGACAACTCCCTCACCCCTTACATACACATACCATGATGACAACTCCCTCATCCCTTACATACACATACCATGATGACAACTCCCTCACCCCTTACATACACATACCATGATGACAACTCCCTCACCCCTTACATACACATACCATGATGACAACTCCCTCACCCCTTACATACACATACCATGATGACAACTCCCTCACCCCTTAAATACACATATCATGATGACAACTCCCTCACCCCTTACATACACACACCACGATGACAACTCCCTCACCCCTTACATACACATACCATGATGACAACTCCCTCACCCCTTACGTACACATACCACGATGACAACTCCCTCACCCCTTACATACACACACCACGATGACAACTCCCTCACCCCTTACATACACATACCATGATGACAACTCCCTCACCCCTTACATACACATACCACGATGACAACTCCCTCACCCCTTACATACACATACCATTATGACAACTCCCTCACCCCTTACATACACATACCATGATGACAACTCCCTCATCCCTTACATACACATACCATGATGACAACTCCCTCATCCCTTACATACACATACCATGATGACAACTCCCTCACCCCTTACATACACATACCATGATGACAACTCCCTCACCCCTTACATACACATACCATGATGACAACTCCCTCACCCCTTACATACACATACCATGATGACAACTCCCTCACCCCTTACATACACATACCATGATGACAACTCCCTCACCCCTTACATACACATACCATGATGACAACTCCCTCACCCCTTACATACACATACCATGATGACAACTCCCTCATCCCTTACATACACATACCATGATGACAACTCCCTCATCCCTTACATACACATACCATGATGACAACTCCCTCACCCCTTACATACACATACCATGATGACAACTCCCTCACCCCTTACATACACATACCACGATGACAACTCCCTCACCCCTTACATACACATACCATGATGACAACTCCCTCACCCCTACATACACATACCATTATGACAACTCCCTCACCCCTTACATACACATACCACGATGACAACTCCCTCACCCCTTATATACACATACCACGATGACAACTCCCTCACCCCTTACATACACATACCACGATGACAACTCCCTCACCCCTTACATACACATACCATGATGACAACTCCCTCACCCCTACATACACATACCATTATGACAACTCCCTCACCCCTTACATACACATACCACGATGACAACTCCCTCACCCCTTACATACACATACCATGATGACAACTCCCTCACCCCTTACATACACATACCACGATGACAACTCCCTCACCCCTTACATACACATACCATGATGACAACTCCCTCACCCCTTACATACACATACCATTATGACAACTCCCTCACCCCTTACATACACATACCATGATGACAACTCCCTCACCCCTTACATACACATACCATTATGACAACTCCCTCACCCCTTACATACACATACCACGATGACAACTCCCTCACCCCTTACATACACATATCATGATGACAACTCCCTCATCCCTTACATACACATACCATGATGACAACTCCCTCATCCCTTACATACACATACCATGATGACAACTCCCTCACCCCTTACATACACATACCATGATGACAACTCCCTCACCCCTTACATACACATACCATGATGACAACTCCCTCACCCCTTACATACACATACCACGATGACAACTCCCTCACCCCTTACATACACATACCATGATGACAACTCCCTCACCCCTTACATACACATACCATGATGACAACTCCCTCACCCCTACATACACATACCATGATGACAACTCCCTCACCCCTTACATACACATACCACGATGACAACTCCCTCACCCCTTATATACACATACCATGATGACAACTCCCTCACCCCTTACATACACATACCACGATGACAACTCCCTCACCCCTTACATACACATACCATGATGACAACTCCCTCACCCCTACATACACATACCATTATGACAACTCCCTCACCCCTTACATACACATACCACGATGACAACTCCCTCACCCCTTACATACACATACCATGATGACAACTCCCTCACCCCTTACATACACATACCACGATGACAACTCCCTCACCCCTTACATACACATACCATGATGACAACTCCCTCACCCCTTACATACACATACCATTATGACAACTCCCTCACCCCTTACATACACATACCATGATGACAACTCCCTCACCCCTTACATACACATACCATTATGACAACTCCCTCACCCCTTACATACACATACCACGATGACAACTCCCTCACCCCTTACATACACATATCATGATGACAACTCCCTCATCCCTTACATACACATACCATGATGACAACTCCCTCATCCCTTACATACACATACCATGATGACAACTCCCTCACCCCTTACATACACATACCATGATGACAACTCCCTCACCCCTTACATACACATACCATGATGACAACTCCCTCACCCCTTACATACACATACCACGATGACAACTCCCTCACCCCTTACATACACATACCATGATGACAACTCCCTCACCCCTACATACACATACCATTATGACAACTCCCTCACCCCTTACATACACATACCACGATGACAACTCCCTCACCCCTTATATACACATACCACGATGACAACTCCCTCACCCCTTACATACACATACCACGATGACAACTCCCTCACCCCTTACATACGCATACCATGATGACAACTCCCTCACCCCTTACATACACATACCACGATGACAACTCCCTCACCCCTTACATACACATACCATGATGACAACTCCCTCACCCCTACATACACATACCATTATGACAACTCCCTCACCCCTTACATACACATACCACGATGACAACTCCCTCACCCCTTATATACACATACCACGATGACAACTCCCTCACCCCTTACATACACATACCACGATGACAACTCCCTCACCCCTTACATACACATACCATGATGACAACTCCCTCACCCCTTATATACACATACCACGATGACAACTCCCTCACCCCTTACATACACATACCACGATGACAACTCCCTCACCCATTACATACACATACCACGATGACAACTCCCTCACCCCTTACATACACATACCACGATGACAACTCCCTCACCCCTTACATACACATACCATGATGACAACTCCCTCACCCCTACATACACATACCATTATGACAACTCCCTCACCCCTTACATACACATACCACGATGACAACTCCCTCACCCCTTATATACACATACCACGATGACAA
Source organism: Salvelinus namaycush (assembly GCF_016432855.1). Lineage (NCBI taxonomy): Eukaryota > Metazoa > Chordata > Actinopteri > Salmoniformes > Salmonidae > Salvelinus > Salvelinus namaycush. Next base: position 10,725,153 of record NC_052344.1, read on the forward strand.
CTCCCTCACCCCTTACATACACATACCACGATGACAACTCCCTCACCCCTTACATACGCATACCATTATGACAACTCCCTCACCCCTTACATACACATACCACGATGACAACTCCCTCACCCCTTACATACACATACCATGATGACAACTCCCTCACCCCTACATACACATACCATTATGACAACTCCCTCACCCCTTACATACACATACCACGATGACAACTCCCTCACCCCTTATATACACATACCACGATGACAACTCCCTCACCCCTTACATACACATACCACGATGACAACTCCCTCACCCCTTACATACACATACCATGATGACAACTCCCTCACCCCTTATATACACATACCACGATGACAACTCCCTCACCCCTTACATACACATACCACGATGACAACTCCCTCACCCCTTACATACACATACCACGATGACAACTCCCTCACCCCTTACATACACATACCACGATGACAACTCCCTCACCCCTTACATACACATACCATGATGACAACTCCCTCACCCCTTACATACACATACCACGATGACAACTCCCTCACCCCTTACATACACATACCATGATGACAACTCCCTCACCCCTTACATACACATACCATTATGACAACTCCCTCACCCCTTACATACACATACCATGATGACAACTCCCTCACCCCTTACATACACATACCACGATGACAACTCCCTCACCCCTTACATACACATATCATGATGACAACTCCCTCACCCCTACACATTCTTATACAACCAACGCATACACACACACACACACACACACACACACACACACACACACACACACACACACACACACACACACACACACACACACACACACACACACACATTTGATCCCTTTGCGTTTTCTCTTTGTACTACACTGCATAATTCCACAGTCCAGTGATGTCATTAATTATAACCAATTAGGACGTCCAGTCCAGTACAAAAGGAGCTTGTTATATCTTTCCTTCTGGGAACTTAATAACAACCCCTACTTAACGCGAGTGGTCCAGTCCATCTGAGTGTTTTATAGAGGTGAGCAGTACAGTGGAACAGGCTGGGGGGGACATTGCAGTGCATCTTCCTTCGTCAAGGCCATAGGGTTTACTACTGTTCCCATAAATTGCTTTTGCTGTTGATGGAAAGCGAAAAAAGAACTTTAAAAGAGAGAGAAAATCAGGGCTAGTCTGTTCTTCTTCCACAGGGAGTATCTCACCATAGTTCTGCTTTCTCTATAAAGGCCAGTCTAACAGACAAGCACAATTTTATGATTTTATGAACTAACCTTGTGATTCAGTTACACACACACACACACACACACACACACACACACACACACACACACACACACACACACACACACACACACACACACACACACACACACACACTGATACAGTAGACTAACCAGCGTACCTTATGATTATCTAGGATGCATTGAAATTAATCTCGACACCGTGTTAAGACCATTAATACGCTTTAATCCAATTAACATAAAAAATGTCCCGCCTACGACTGAACTATTCCACACACACACACACACACACACACACACACACACACACACACACACACACACACACACACACACACACACACACACACACACACACACACACACACACACACACACACACACATTTCCTGCAGCCTGGGAGTAAATTGGAATGCTTGTGAACGTGTCTGTCTGTGTCACAACCTTTTACATCATTTTCTCCATTAGGTTTTACTGGCCTAAACCATTATGCTTTCAGACAATATAACCTCCGTTATCCGCTCCTCTCTGGGCTGACAGCGTTTTGATGAGACCGGTATAAAGGAAGGAGGATATTGAACTTTTTTATTGAGGAAATATGTACTTGCTGCTAAATAAACTGTAAGTATTTGTAACTGTAACAGTGGTTAGAGCGTTTGGCCAGTAACCATTTAAGTCATTTAGCAGACGCTCTTATCCAGAGCGACTTACAAATTGGTGCATTCACCTTATGATATCCAGTGGAACAGCCACTTTACAATAGTGCATCTAAATCTTTTAAGGGGGGGGGGGGGGGGGGGGGGGGGGGTTAAAAGGATTACTTTATCCTATCCTAGGTATTCCTTAAAGAGGTGGGGTTTCAGGTGTCTCCGGAAGGTGGTGATTGACTCCGCTGTCCTAGCGTCGTGAGGGAGTTTGTTCCACCATTGGGGTGCCAGAGCAGCGAACAGTTTTGACTGGGCTGAGCGGGAACTGTACTTCCTCAGAGGTAGGGAGGCGAGCAGGCCAGAGGTGGATGAACGCAGTGCCCTTGTTTGGGTGTAGGGCCTGATCAGAGCCTGAAGGTACGGAGGTGCCGTTCCCCTCACAGCTCCGTAGGCAAGCACCATGGTCTTGTAGCGGATGCGAGCTTCAACTGGAAGCCAGTGGAGAGAGCGGAGGAGCGGGGTGACGTGAGAGAACTTGGGAAGGTTGAACACCAGACGGGCTGCGGCGTTCTGGATGAGTTGTAGGGGTTTAATGGCACAGGCAGGGAGCCCAGCCAACAGCGAGTTGCAGTAATCCAGACGGGAGATGACAAGTGCCTGGATTAGGACCTGCGCCGCTTCCTGTGTGAGGCAGGGTTGTACTCTGCGGATGTTGTAGAGCATGAACCTACAGGAACGGGCCACCGCCTTGATGTTAGTTGAGAACGACAGGGTGTTGTCCAGGATCACGCCAAGGTTCTTAGCGCTCTGGGAGGAGGACACAATGGAGTTGTCAACCGTGATGGCGAGATCATGGAACGGGCAGTCCTTCCCCGGGAGGAAGAGCAGCTCCGTCTTGCCGAGGTTCAGCTTGAGGTGGTGATCCGTCATCCACACTGATATGTCTGCCAGACATGCAGAGATGCGATTCGCCACCTGGTTATCAGAAGGGGGAAAGGAGAAGATTAATTGTGTGTCGTCTGCATAGCAATGATAGGAGAGACCATGTGAGGTTATGACAGAGCCAAGTGACTTGGTGTATAGCGAGAATAGGAGAGGGCCTAGAACAGAGCCCTGGGGGACACCAGTGGTGAGAGCACGTGGTGAGGAGACAGATTCTCGCCACGCCACCTGGTAGGAGCGACCTGTCAGGTAGGACGCAATCCAAGCGTGGGCCGCGCCGGAGATGCCCAACTCGGAGAGGGTGGAGAGGAGGATCTGATGGTTCACAGTATCAAAGGCAGCCGATAGGTCTAGAAGGATGAGAGCAGAGGAGAGAGAGTTAGCTTTAGCAGTGCGGAGCGCCTCCGTGACACAGAGAAGAGCAGTCTCAGTTGAATGACTAGTCTTGAAACCTGACTGATTTGGATCAAGAAGGTCATTCTGAGAGAGATAGCAGGAGAGCTGGCCAAGGACGGCACGTTCAAGAGTTTTGGAGAGAAAAGAAAGAAGGGATACTGGTCTGTAGTTGTTGACATCGGAGGGATCGAGTGTAGGTTTTTTCAGAAGGGGTGCAACTCTCGCTCTCTTGAAGACGGAAGGGACGTAGCCAGCGGTCAAGGATGAGTTGATGAGCGAGGTGAGGTAAGGGAGAAGGTCTCCGGAAATGGTCTGGAGAAGAGAGGAGGGGATAGGGTCAAGCGGGCAGGTTGTTGGGCGGCCGGCCGTCACAAGACGCGAAATTTCATCTGGGGAGAGAGGGGAGAAAGAGGTCAAAGCACAGGGTAGGGCAGTGTGAGCAGAACCAGCGGTGTCGTTTGACTTAGCAAACGAGGATCGGATGTCGTCAACCTTCTTTTCAAAATGGTTGACGAAGTCATCCGCAGAGAGGGAGGAGGGGGCCGCAGGAGGGAGGAGAAGGTGGCAAAGAGCTTCATAGGGTTAGAGGCAGATGCTTGGAATTTAGAGTGGTAGAAAGTGGCTTTAGCAGCAGAGACAGAAGAGGAAAATGTAGAGAGGAGGGAGTGAAAGGATGCCAGGTCCGCAGGGAGGCGAGTTCTCCTCCATTTCCGCTCGGCTGCCCGGAGCCCTGTTCTGTGAGCTCGCAATGAGTCGTCGAGCCACGGAGCAGGAGGGGAGGACCGAGCCGGCCTGGAGGATAGGGGACATAGAGAGTCAAAGGATGCAGAAAGGGAGGAGAGGAGGGTTGAGGAGGCAGAATCAGGAGATAGGTTGGAGAAGGTTTGAGCAGAGGGAAGAGATGATAGGATGGAAGAGGAGAGAGTAGCGGGGGAGAGAGAGCGAAGGTTTGGACGGCGCGATACCATCCGAGTAGGGGCAGAGTGGGAAGTGTTGGATGAGAGCGAGAGGGAAAAGGATACAAGGTAGTGGTCGGAGACTTGGAGGGGAGTTGCAATGAGATTAGTGGAAGAACAGCATCTAGTAAAGATGAGGTCAAGCGTATTGCCTGCCTTGTGAGTAGGGGGGGAAGGTGAGAGGGTGAGGTCAAAAGAGGAGAGGAGTGGAAAGAGGGAGGCAGAGAGGAATGAGTCAAAGGTAGACGTGGGGAGGTTAAAGTCACCCAGAACTGTGAGAGGTGAGCCATCCTCAGGGAAGGAACTTATCAAGGCGTCAAGCTCATTGATGAACTCTCCAAGGGAACCTGGAGGGCGATAAATGATAAGGATGTTAAGCTTGAAAGGGCTGGTAACTGTGACAGCATGGAATTCAAAGGAGGCGATAGACAGATGGGTCAGGGGAGAAAGAGAGAATGTCCACTTGGGAGAGATGAGGATCCCAGTGCCACCACCCCGCTGACCAGAAGCTCTCGGGGTGTGCGAGAACACGTGGGCAGACGAGGAGAGAGCAGTAGGAGTAGCAGTGTTATCTGTGGTAATCCATGTTTCCGTCAGTGCCAAGAAGTCGAGGGACTGGAGGGAAGCATAGGCTGAGATGAACTCTGCCTTGTTGGCCGCAGATTGGCAGTTCCAGAGGCTGCCGGAGACCTGGAACTCCACGTGGGTCGTGTGCGCTGGGACCACCAGGTTAGGGTGGCAGCGGCCACGCGGTGTGAAGCGTTTGTATGGTCTGTGCAGAGAGGAGAGAACAGGGATAGACAGACACATAGTTGACAGGCTACAGAAGAGGCTACGCTAATGCAAAGGAGATTGGAATGACAAGTGGACTACATGTCTCGAATGTTCAGAAAGTTAAGCTTACGTAGCAAAAATCTTATTGACTAAAATGATTAAAATGATGCAGTATTGCTGACTGGTGAAGTAGGCTAGCTAGCAGTGGCTGCGTAGTTGACTTTGTTTGAAAGTGTTGCTGGCTAGGTAGCCTCGATAACTGGCTAGGTAACCTCGATAACTGGCTAGATAATTACTCTAAACTACACAATTATCTTAGATACAAGGACAGCAAAGACAACTATGTAGCTAGCTAACACTACACTAATCAAATCGTTCCGTTGTACTGTTTCGGTAGAAGTTGGCTAGCTGGCTAGCTAGCAGTGTTGACAACGTTAGGACGGCGAAAATAGCTGGCTAGCTGACTTTGTTTGAAAGTGGAGCTGGCTAGGTAACCTCGATAACTGGCTAGATAATTACTCTAAACTACACAATTATCTTAGATACAAAGACAGCAAAGACAACTATGTAGCTAGCTAACACTACACTAATCAAATCGTTCCGTTGTACTGTTTCGGTAGAAGTTGGCTAGCTGGCTAGCTAGCAGTGTTGACAACGTTAGAAGATTCGATAATTCGATAATAATCTAAACTACACAATTATCTTTGATACAAAGACGGCTATGTAGCTAGCTAAGAAAAAAGTGCTAAGATCAAACAAATCAAACCGTTGTACTGTAATGAAATTAAATTAAATGTAATACTACCTGTGGAGCGAAGCGAAATGCGACTACTCGCTCCAACCCGGAGCGTGCCTTTAACCGAAAGGTTGATGGATCGAATCCCTGAGCTGACAAGGTAAAAATCTGTCGTTCTGCCCCTGAACAAGGCAGTAACAAGGCACTGTTCCCCGGTAGGCCGTCAATGTAAATAAGAATTTGTTCTTAACTGACTTGCCTAGTTAAATAAAGGTTAAATAAAAAAATATCTATTAAAAAAATGTAATCTCTAAACTGTACTTCGCTCTGGATAAGAACGACCTACAGTATGACTAAAATGTCAAATGTAAATTAATGATTTGTATATCTGATCACCCTGGTATGCAGCTCACTCTTTTGGGCGTTCAACCTTTCTTTGTATCGGTTTCTACCTCAGTCTCTTTTTGTCTCTTACTCACTCTGCCATTCTCTCTGTCTCTTCCTCTCTCTCTCTTTCTCTCTCTCTCTCTCTATTTCTCTATGTCATCGAGCACTCTTTCTTCGAACACACACACACACACACCCTCGGGGTTCCTCGCAGCAGGAATAATAAATAATAAAAAGAAGCAGAGTATGTGAAGGGTATGATACAGTGAGTTGAAAGTGTGTGTGTTGGTATGATACAGTCAGTTGACAGTGTGTGTGTTGGTATGATACAGTGAGTTGAAAGTGTGTGTGTTGGTGGGTTTGACATGATGCTACTGTGTTCATTATGCTCTGATGTAACACAGGCATATTTTTAGTTGTATGCCAGTATGGGGGAGGCTGAATAGAAATGAAGGCATCTTCAGTGTCTTTGTGAAGAGGACAAGGTCTCCCACTCTAATTATATGGTTCACCAGAGAGACAGAGAGAGAGAGAGAATTAGCATTAACCAACCTTTACTGTACCATGAAATGAGTGCCAATGAGAGAGAGGGAGATGACGGAGAGATAGAAAGAGCACAAAACACGGATGAATAAGAGAGTGAAATAGACAGAGTTTAAGCACGAGACAACCGTCGAGGGAGAACAAATATCGAGAGAGAAAAGATGATAGAGGGATCAACAAGAGGCTGAATAGATAGAGATAGACAAAGTGATGATAGAGAGAGAGCGAAAGAAAGAGAGAAAATTAAAAAACAGAAAAAGAGAGAAAGGGACCAAAAAATGTAGAGGGAAAAAATGTATGGTGAATTAGAGAGAGAGAGCGAGAGAGACTGAGAGAGAGAGAGAGAGAGAGAGAGAGAGAGAGAGAGAGAGAGAGAGAGAGAGAGAGAGAGAGAGAGAGAGAGAGAGAGAGAGAGAGAGAGAGAGAGAGAGAGAGAGAGAGAGAGAGAGAGAGAGAGAGAGAGAGAGAGAGAGAGAGAGAGAGAGAGAGAGAGAGAGAGAGAGAGAGAGAGAGAACGCCCACAAGGCTGAAGGAGACAGAAGCCATGAGAGAGGAGCAGGAGAGGCACTTAGTCACAGACACACAAGACAACCTGTCATCAAACAATGCTGCCGCCTCGCTCCTCTCCCTTCTCTCTTTATTCCCTCCCCTTATTCAGTTTTTCTCTCTGCCTTCATCTCCCATTATGAGCTGTGGTCCCACTGAGCTGCCGTAAACCCAGATAAACAGATTGGTTTACCTGATATGGGTTGAATATGATTTGAATATCTGATCCAGCGTCAGTTTAGCTTCTCATCTACTAAAAGTGAAGGTTGAAACTGAGGAAGGGAAAGCTGATCCTAGATATGGGGTTTTATACTCTTAGAAAAAAAGGTGCTAAGTAGAACCATATAGGGTTCTTCGGTTTGTCCCCATAGGGAAACCCTTTTTGGTGCTGTGTAGAACCCTTTATGAAGGGTTTTGCCTAGAACCCTCTATGAATGCTTCTGCCAGCCTTATTAGCCTTTAAAATTAAATTCTTTATGACAATACATTACATATATTTCATAAGGCCTTTCTTTGAGGCCCTAGTTAAACTTTAAAACAGTGGTGTTAGGAAACAGGCCACATCAGGCCAGCAAGTCACATTATGCTGGCTTGCAAAGTGATGTGTAATTCCATTATTTGAAATTTTGTACACCTTTTTTCTTCCCAATTTTGTGATTTGAAATTGCGATCTTGTCGCATCGCTGCAACACCCCAATGGGCTCGGGAGTGGCGAAGGTTGAGTCATGCGTCCTCCGAAACATGACTCGCCAAACCACGCTTCTTAACACCTGCCTGCTTAACCTGGAAGCCAGCAGTGCCAATGTGTCGGCGGAAACTGGCTGTTCAACTGACAACCGAAGTGAGCCTGCAGGCCTGCCACAAGGAGTCGCTAAGGCAAGATGAGCCAAGTAGAGCCCCCCCCGGCCAAACCCTCCGCTAACCTGGACGACGATGGGCCAATTGTTCACCACCCTATGGGACTCCCGGCCACGGCCGGTTGTGACACAGCCTGGGTTCGAACCCAGGTCTGTAGTGACGCCATTCGGGAGGCCCGTGATTGTATAATTCCTATTGGAATCCAGCCAGAGTTAGGCTATCCAACAAGTGAAATTCAGAGTGACTGCTAGGGTAGGGAAGATTAAATAATGAGACTACTCAATCATCGAAACTGGAACAATCATCTCAGTAACCATCTCAACTGCTAGCACATTGGATGAGTTTAGAAAAATGCTATTTATCTTTGTGTAGAAGATATTAAAACAAACAATTTTGAAAATCACCCTGCTGCAGAGCATGCTGGGTTCTATGTAGAACCCTTATTGTCTTCCAAATAACCCTTCTTGCCTTCCAAAGAATCATCAAAGAATCCTTTCTTCCAAAAAGAGTTCTTAGGATGTTAAAGATTCTAGGAAGATGGTTGGAGAAATGATTCTTCAGATCTAAACGGTTCTTGGTACAACCCTATCCCTCCGCAAAGAGCCCCTTTGGAACCTTTTTTTCTGAGTGCAGAGAGGTACAGCAGAGTACAGTACACAATGCTGACTCTCAACACAATGCTGACTCCCTGTCCTTTGAGTCAATGCTGACTCAAAGGACAGGGGGAATTGCATTTAGAGATCCTAATACCATCAGAAGCAGTAGCTGACTCCAGGGGTTAGGTCATGACCCCTACAGAGGTACCAGGAGGGTTCACACACACCACGGGCCAATTAGTCACATCAAAGATGAGGGGATTAGAGCATCGTTGAGTCATCTCCCTTTTCCAAGGACTATGTAAGAGAGAGAGAGGGAGGACTAAGGAATCCTAAAAACACTGACATCATTGAAGAAATGACATTCTCGTTTTTGTTCTCCTGCTCTTCCGGCCCATCCCTGCTTTCTCTCATATCCTCCTCTCCTCTTCTTCTGTTCCCTCCATCCTGTTCTTTGTCTTGAGACAGCGTCATCCTCCCCCTCGTCCATCTGGCTACAGTATGACTTCAAGATTGGATAATGTACCAGATGAGGGCTTAATGAAAAAAAACTGACATTTAAATGCTGTGCCTGCCTCTTCGTCCCTCCCCTGAGCAGAGCCACTCTGTCTGTCTATCTACCACAACCACCAAGCCCTCAGATCACCAGCTGATCCCTAGGAACCGCCGGCTGACAGGAAGCAGGGTTTAACGTGAAATATTACAGTTAGGAGCCAATTGCACCTGTCTCTTTTTAAAGAGAGGCGGAATAAATAACCGAAATGAGAGGATAAATGTTAAACCGTCCATATTTTCTCTGTAATCCAATGTCTTACACCTGTTATGAACCTGTAGCTTTTGGTCTACCTTTATTCCCTACTTCAACCTAAGTCACCCTATGTCATCGATATGTCACCGTTATGTAGCTCAGGGTGTCTCTGACCCTGTCTCTAATTGGAGTGATAGGTTAGCCGTGGCAGACGTACTGTGGCTCCGGACAGACAGTCTTAACACAAGGCCTTACTGTTTTAAAATAGTGCTATTTTCTTTCTAATGATTGACACATGGCTGTCCTAATCCGTTATAGCCCACTAAATACATACTGCCAGTGGAAACATACAAAATTGGCCTTGTCACACACACCCATGCAAACACACACTCTCTCACACACTCTCTCTTTCTCTGTCACACACTCACACACACTCGCACTCACACCCAGTGAGATATCGGCGGATGTCCAGTGCGATTGCTGTAATTGGGGAGACAAGAGGTTGCAGGTCTGTGGTCAGTACAGTGTTGATGGCTGGCTGCTGTAGGCAGAGGACTGTCGACGGGAGAGTCAGGCCGAATTATCATCAAGTACAGAAGCATGTTCCTCCCTTCATACCTTTGCCCTGGGAGACAGCAAAGGACAGGGGGAGGAAGAGAGGGAGAGGAGGGGTGGAGAGAGGGATGAGGTGTTGGCAGAGGATGCTGCGTCGGTAACTCTGACAACTCTCGCTGGTATCGACTACTGTATCAGGAGTGAGGGTACTTACCGTGCGTGTTTGTGTGTACATACAGTACTGTACGTACTTGCTTGTGTGTGTACCTGGTTTTGTGTGTGTGTGTGTGTGTGTGTGTGTGTGTGTGTGTGTGTGTGTGTGTGTGTGTGTGTGTGTGTGTGTGTGTGTGTGTGTGTGTGTGTGTGTGTGTGTGTGTGTGGAATAGTTCAGTCGTAGGCGGGACATTTTTTATGTTATTTGGATTAAAGCGTATTAATGGTCTTAATACGGTGTCGAGATTAATTTCAATGCATCCTAGATAATCATAAGGTACGCTGGTTAGTCTACTGTATCAGTGTGTGTGTGTGTGTGTGTGTGTGTGTGTGTGTGTGTGTGTGTGTGTGTGTGTGTGTGTGTGTGTGTGTGTGTGTGTGTGTGTGTGTGTGTGTGTGTGTGTGTGTGTGTGTGTGTGTGTATTGATGCAGGGGAAGGCAGGGGATGGTGATAAAGCACATCTCTCTACCCCTATTTTCCTTCACTCTTTCTCTCCTCCACCTGTCTCCCTGTCACCCTCCAATACACCACCGGTGTCTCTGGCACATGCTAAAAGTAGAACACTGGACCCATCTCAATGGTTTGGTGTCACTGGTGAAAAACAGGGTGTTGGAGAGACTGAGAGATACACTAGGTATTATAGGTTAAATGGGGAGAAGAGAAAAAGAGGGGGACAAAGAGAAAGATGGGGAGGGAAAGAGAGAGACAGATCCACAGAATGTGCTGTAACTGTTGATGAGATAATGTCAGAGGGCTTCGCATCAGCCTATACAGTCGTGGCCAAAAGTTTTGAGAATGACACAAACATTAATTTCCACAAAGTTTTCTGCTTCAGTGTCTTTAGATATTTTTGTCAGATGTTACTATGGAAGACTGAAGTATAATTACAAGCATTTCATAAGTGTCAAAGGCTTTTATTGACAATTACATGAAGTTGATGCAAAGAGTCAATATTTGCAGTGTTGACCCTTCTTTTTCAAGACCTCTGCAATCCACCCTGGCATGCTGTCAATTAACTTCTGGGCCACATCCTGACTGATGGCAGCCCATTCTTGCATAATCAATGCTTGGAGTTTGTCAGAATTTGTGGGTTTTTGTTTGTCCACCCGCCTCTTGAGGATTGACCACAAGTTCTCAATGGGATTAAAGTCTGGGGAGTTTCCTGGCCATGGACCCAAAATATCGATGTTTTGTTCCCCAAGCCACTTAGTTATCACTTTTGCCTTATGGGAAGGTGCTCCATCATGCTGGAAAAGGCATTGTTCGTCACCAAACTGTTCCTGGATGGTTGGGATAAGTTGCTCTCGGAGGATGTGTTGGTACCATTCTTTATTCATGGCTGTGTTCTTAGGCAAAATTGTGAGTGAGCCCACTCCCTTGGCTGAGAAGCAACCCCACACATGAATGGTCTCAGGATGCTTTACTGTTGGCATGACACAGGACAGATGTCTTCTCCGAACAAGCTTTTTTCCAGATGCCCCAAACAATCGGAAAGGGGATTCATCAGAGAAAATGACTTTACCCCAGTCCTCAGCAGTCCAATCCTTGTACCTTTTGCAGAATATCAGTCTGTCCCTGATGTTTTTCCTGGAGAGAAGTGGCTTCTTTGCTGCCCTTCTTGACACCAGGCCATCCTCTAAAAGTCTTTGCCTCACTGTGCATGCAGATGCACTCACACCTGCCTGCTGCCATTCCTGAGCAAGCTCTGTACTGGTGGTGCCCCAATCCCGCAGCTGAATCAACTTTAGGAGATGGTCCTGGCGCTTGTTGGACTTTCTTGGGTGCCCTCAAGCCTTCTTCACGACAATTGAACCGCTCTCCTTGAAAATCTTGATGATCCGATAAATGGTTGATTTAGGTGCAATCTTACTGGCAGCAATATCCTTGCCTGTGAAGCCCTTTTTGTGCAAAGCAATGATGACGGCACTTGGTTCCTTCCAGGTAACCATGGCTGACAGAGGAAGAACAATGATTCCAAGCACCACCCTCCTTTTGAAGTTTCCAGTCTGTTATTCGAACTCAATCAGCATGACAGAGTGATCTCCAGCCTTGTCCTCGTCAACACTCACACCTTGGTTAACGAGAGAATCACTGACATGATGTCAGCTGGTCCTTTTGTGGCAGGGCTGAAATGCAGTGGAAATGTTTTTTGGGGATTCAGTTAATTTGCATGGCAAAGAGGGACTTTGCAATTAATTTGCAATTCATCTGATCACCCTTCATAACATTCTGGAGTATATGCAAATTGCCATCATACAAACTGAGGCAGCAGACTTTGTGAAAATTTATATTTGTATCATTCTCAAAACTTTTGGCCACGACTGTAGATTAAGGATTCATATTTTCCTGAAAATCCACTTGTAGATCCACTTGTATAACATGCTAGCCAAATGTTCTGCTAAGCTAATATATGAGCAATCTAAAATTAAGACGATCATTAGCAGTCACCTGAAGGTAGCTAACAGCCTAATTGTTACCATATATCCAAACGAAGATTCAGTGAAAACAAAGATCTGACATTGATTGATTTATCAAGAGGAGTCCCCCACGCTTGTCTCAAAGTAGCACGATGGCGCTGTCCCAATGAAAATGGTGCTGAAATGATCATCTAGGTGACCACACATGGCTATTACTTGAAATTAGTATAACAGTTATATGACTTTGGTAGTTTCAGTATACGCAAGAATTTGTTACATGCCTTCAGTTGCATGACTTTATTCCAATCTTTTCATCATTCAGTTGATCATAACTAAGGTGAGTTTTCCTCACTCTGCGCTTTTTCTAGGCCAATGGCTGTTTCCTCCTCTCCGCGCTCATTTAATTTATATGATGGCGGACCAGGCCTGGCCTCTGGCTTTTAGCTCAACGGGTTTGGGTCGGACCAGGATCGAATTTTCTGTTCTTATTAGGACTCTATTCTGCATTCGGGTCTCGCGTGCAGTCCATGACAGTTTCAATTATGCGTGTGCCTGAATTTATGGCAACTTTGTGTGAAGTAAATACGCTAGGCTCAAGGCTTCCATTCGACAACCTGACTGGATAATGTGGGTTCTGATTTTTGACCAATCTGCTGCTGCACATGTTGTATATTTTGTGGAATTGCATTAGTGCGACATTGGGGGAAAATGTTGTAATTTCCCAGAGTCTTGTCATAATTTTTTTTCTGGAAATGTGAACAGTCACTGGATCCCGTTTACCCGTCTTAATCCCTACTGTAGATATAATAGATTTACAGTCAATCGGCATAACACCACCCACTCATTATTGAACAAGACATATCCTGGACACACAGACACACAAGCAAAGCAGACAAGGTTGAGTTTGATTTGCTAGTCTAGACTGAAAAACAGATGGACAGACAGACAGTGTGACAAACACACTATGGTCCCCCTGTCCCCTGGTTAAGCCAGAGGAGCAGAGGCAGAGCATGTTTTCAATTACAGCTCCCTCCATCTCTTCTCTCCTCTCCTCCGCTACGCTAACACTGGATTAGGACCATGGTATGTCTGACAATGCCCTGTTACGTCAACTCAGACTAGGAGAGAGAAATCCCCATACTGCCGCTGCCCTCCTCTCCTCTACACCACGTGTGTGTGTGTGTGTGTGTGTGTGTGTGTGTGTGTGTGTGTGTGTGTGTGTGTGTGTGTGTGTGTGTGTGTGTGTGTGTGTGTGTGTGTGTGTGTGTGTGTGTGTGTGTGTGTGTGTGAACATCTGTTCGTGCCATCCAGGGAGAGACGATGTCTAGGTTTTGATTTGTGTGAGGGGGAAGGCTTATCACTAACACAGCAACATGCTGCACCGTTACACACAGTCAGGTACACACATTGACGTTATGTCCCCAGGTAGCCTCAGTAATGTTACCCTCTCATTACCCGCCATCATTCTGGAGGTAATGTGCCAATCCATCATCCTCTCCTTTCTTTCTTTTCTTCCCTCTCTACTGTGAGTGTTAATGTAAGAGAGAGAGAACATACTGATTAGACCAAACTGCCCAGGGGTTCTACTTACTGTGGACTCTAATTGTGTGTGTGTGTGTGTGTGTGTGTGTGTGTGTGTGTGTGTGTGTGTGTGTGTGTGTGTGTGTGTGTGTGTGTGTGTGTGTGTGTGTGTGTGTGTGTGTGTGTGTGTGTGTGTTGGTTGGTTGGTTGGTTGGTTCTTCTATTCTTCTATTATTCTTCTATTCCCCAAAATGTCCCCACAAGGATAGTGAAACAAGGACAATTCTCCCTCGTGGATTCCCACGTCCCCACAAAGAAAAATGGGTTAGGGTTAGCGGTTAGCGGTTAAGGGTTAGGGTTAAGGTTAGGGTTAAGGTTAGGGTTAGGGTTAGGTTTAAGGTTAGGGGTTAGGGAAAGATTTTAAAGAATGGGATTTAATTGTTTGATCCCCACAAGGATAGTAAAACAAATGTGTGTGTGTGTGTGTGTGTGTGTGTGTGTGTGTGTGTGTGTGTGTGTGTGTGTGTGTGTGTGTGTGTGTGTGTGTGTGTGTGTGTGTGTGTGCGTGTGTGTGTGTACGTCTGTTAGTGTCAGGATCCAGTGGTGTTAGGTTGACCTGGTTAAGTGCTAAATGGGCCGTCCTTCCTCCGTCAGCCAGACTAATAAAGGGAGAGAGAGGTAACTATTTATGACCACTGTACTAGCAGAGATAGGAAGAGAAGGGAGACAGCTAGGAATAAGAGGATGAACCCCTTTGTAACTAATACTCCATATCCATCAACAGATCAGAGGTATAGTTACAGTATACAATATAGAATTACTCCACAGGGCAGAAAGTTGATGGGTTCATAGTATCTCATTCACTTCTAACACGCTACATCTGAGAGAAGTTCAGAATAGACTCAACAGCGTGTAGTCTGTGGTGCTATACCTGATAGATGGACTGTGGACAGATGCATGGTGTGTGTATCTTTCCTCTTCCTGTCTCTACCACTGGGCCAGTCAGTTCTGATAGATGCCCAGCGTATGGACTCTGGCCAGCGGGAAGGCTCTGGGCATATGTCCTGCCTCAACCCCCCACCTTCTGATCAGACACCTTATTTTTCTTCTCCTCCTCTTTAGCTCCCTCCTTGTGAAGCAGAGCATGATGGGTAGGTGAGCGAGAGAGAGCACGAGAGATAGAGGGGAGAGAGAAGGGGAGATAGAGAGAGGGGAATCGAGAGAGAGAAAGTAGGAGAGAGAGAAGAAAGAGAGAGAGAGAGAGAGAACAGTCTGCAGCGCCCAGCCTCACCCTACTAGAATCTGAAGTCAAATGTCTACTGTTTGCTGATGATCTGCTGCTTCTGTCCCCAACCAAGGATGGCCTACAGTATCACCTAGATCTGTACAGATTCTGTCAAACCTGGGCCCTGACAGTAAATCTCAGTAAGACAAAAATAATGGTGTTCCAAAAAAGGTCCAGTTGCCAGGACCACAAATACAAATTCCATCTAGACACCGTTGACCTAGAGCACACAAAAAACTATACATACCTCAGCCTAAACATAAGCGCCACAGGTAACTTCCACAAAGCTGTGAACGATCTGAGAGACAAGGCAAGAAGGGCCTTCTATGCCATCAAAGGGAACATAAAATTCAACATACCAATTAGGATTTGTCTAAAAATACTTGAATCAGTTATAGAACCCATTGCCCTTTATGGTTGTAAGGTCTGGGGTCTGCTCACCAACCAAGGATTCACAAAATTGAGACTCTGCATGCAGAATTCTACAAACATATCCTCTGCTTACCACATAAAACACCAAATAATGCAGAATTAGGCCGGTACCGGCTAATTATCAAAATCCAGAAAAGAGACGTTAAATTCGTCAACCACCTAAAAGAAAGTGATTCCCAAACCTTCCTGAACAAATCCATCACCTACAGAGAGATGAACCTGGAGAAGAGCCCCCTAAGCAAGCTGGGTCTGGGTCTCTGTTTATGAACACAAACAGACCCCACAGCAACACAATTAGGACAGCAACACAATTAGACCCAACCAAATCATGAGAAAACAAAAAGATAATTACTTGACACATTGTAAAGAATTCACAAAAAATCTGAGCCACTAGAATGCTATTTGGCCTTAAACAGAGAGTACACAGTTGCAGAATACCTGACCACTGTGACTGACCCAAAATTAAGGCAATATTTGACTATGTACAGACTCAGTGAGCATAGCCTTGCTATTGAGAAAGGCCGCCGAAGGCAGACCTGGCTCTCAAGAGAAGACAGGCTATGTGTACACTGCCCACAAAATGAGATGGAAACTGAGCTGCACTTCCTAACCTCCTGCCCAATGTATGACCATATTAGAGACACATATTTCCCTCAGATTACACAGACCCACAAAGAATTCGAAAACAAATCCAATTTTGATAAACTCCCACATCTATTGGGTGAAATACCACAGTGTGCCATCACAGCAGCAAGATGTGTGACCTGTTGCCAAAAGAAAAGGGCAACCAGTGAAGAACAAACACCATTGTAAATACAACCCATGTTTACTTATTTTTCCTTTTGTACATCATTACAACACTGTATATAGACATAATATGACATTTGAAAAGTCTTTATTCTTTTGGAACTTTTGTGAGTGTAATGTTTACTGTTAATTATTTTTTGCTTATTTCACTTTTGTTTATTATCTTTTTCACTTGCTTTGGCAATGTTAACATATGTTTCCCATAGCAATAAAGCTCCTTGAATTGGAGGAAGAGAGAAAGAGAGAGGAAGAGAGAAAGAGAGAAAGAGAGAGAAAGAGAGAGAGAAAGAGAAAAAGAGAAAAAGAGAAAAAGTTAGAGAAAGAGAGAGAGAGAGCGAGAGAGAGAGAGAGAGAGAGAGAGAGAGAGAGACACGACTCAGGACAAGACCCAGATACAGGAGGCAGACAGTTAGAATCTCAGATGTTCATTACGAAACAGTGGGCAGGCAAACAGCAGGTCCAGGGCAGGCAGAGGTCAGTAATCCAAAGCAGCATCAATCGCAGACAGAACCACAGGCAGGCTCAGGGCAGGCAGAATGGGACAGAAAACAGAAACTAGAGATACGGGAAAACACACTGGTAAGACTTGTCAAGACGAGCTGGCAACAGACCAACAGAAAACACAGGTATAAGTACACAGGGAATATTGGGGGAAAATGGGAGACACCTGGTGGGGGGTGGAGACATGCACGAGACAGGTGAAACAGATCAGGGTGTGACAGGAGGAGAAAGAGAGGAGGAGGAGAGAGAGAGAAGGGGGGTGAGGGTGAGACACAACAAAAAAAAGAGAGAGAGAGAGAGGGGTTAGAGAGAGGAATGGAGCGCTGTACAAGGTCAGTGAGTGTGTAGCGAGAGCTCTGTTCCATTTCAAACCAAGCTGCTCACACCACATAACCCTCACTCAGTGTTCACACACATTTAGGCTCTAATTCACTCAGAACTAGTCAGGGGGAGCTGTTCTGTCACATTCTGTCTTTGCTGCCAGGCCCGTCTCAATGTCACGATGTGGGAGCAGATGAACTTTCCAGATCAGTGCACCATGGCCAGGGAAAAACTGATTGGATTTACCCACCATGTGGCGTCAGAACACCTCGGAGACACACACACACACACATGTACACACACAGACGCACACACACACAATCCATTGCATCATTGATTCTTAGTTTAGCTCAGCTCACCTCACAGTTCATTGATTCTAACCACACACATCTGCTGTGCACCAGCTCCAATATGACTGATCTTGTACCTGTCGTGACCTCATCCTCACAGCCAGGCAGTATGTGATGCATGACAATGCAACTGATCCAGGGACAGCCTGTTTTCAATCTTTCGGCCTTGGTAAGGAACATTTGACATTGGTGACGTTGAGCTGAAAGGACGTTATAATGCAGGGCATTAGCAGGCAGCTTGTATGCTTATAATGAAATGTAATTCCCATGTTTGTATACAGCGGCTTACAATGTTTGCCAATTTAGGCTTACTGAGTGAACTGTGAATGTTCTGTTGTGTTATTCCCATAGACTTTCACAAGCACGGCCAGACAAGACCAGGTTGGGATGGATTTAGCAGGCTTTAAAGTGCAGAGTTCAGAGTGTAGCTATTTTTTTTTTATGGGGACCTTGATGTATTCAAGAAGTGTGTGTATGGGTATGTATGGGTGTGTGTATGTGTGTGTGTGTGTGTGTCGGTGTGTGTGTGTTTACCTCTGCGGTTAGTTGTTCAACTGAGACCAGCTTTGGCCCTCTTACAAGAGATGAAGCAGCCAAAAGCCCTTTAGTGGCAAGCTAATCACCACGTCTGATCCCATAGCACTCCAGCCAAACAAATGCATGATAATCCTACTAAAACACACACACACACACACACACACACACACACACACACACACACACACACCACCCAGAGCTTAGCTCTTACAGGTTTCTACTGATCTTTTCCGTAAGGTAAGACATTGACCTTTAGGAAGCCCTACCATCTTCCTCCCTGATCCCCAGGTCCCCTGGCGTGTTTGGGCCGTGTTACCCAGGTGGATGTCAGGTGTGTGTTCCAGGGAAAGCAGACGAGGTGATGTAACACCACATTCTATAACACTGAAGAACACCTCTCACATTCCCAGGGCAGTCATTAGGGCCAGGGTATCATAACCCAGGGTCTGGTTCCAAACACAGACAACCCACCTACTTGTAATGATCTGTCTTATTGTTGGGTTTTAGGAAGCCTCAAAGCCCCCAGCCCCCCACATGGTGCAGCAACCCACCAGTGATGGGAACACACAATTCTTTGCCCTCAAAATGTCTCCCAAATATCTCCCAGTGTTACCAGAGGGTTACCATGGGAACGTCAGTGTCAGTTTGAGACTTTTAAACAAGCTACTGCTGTGCTACATTCTGTCTTCAGCCTACGTCTCAGTCTGGCCCATTTAGATAAAAGCAGAGCGACATCATGGTGTGTTCGAAGAGGTGGATTGAAAAGCCATACGGTCATGTTTCTTCATTCTATTACAGCACTTGACTGTTTGCGACCAGGCTCTCAAAAATAGAAAACCCACAGCCAACATCTGAAAGTAATTCCGGTTATTACACTTTGACGGCGTACAAATACATAAAACTCCTTTTGTGTTGCCTAATGAATAAAATATATGGCTGGGAGATTATAGGCATGAACATGACTACTCACTGCGCTGATTAAACTTTCAGGTGCTCGGTGTGTGTGTGTGTGTGTGTGTGTGTGTGTGTGTGTGTGTGTGTGTGTGTGTGTGTGTGTGTGTGTGTGTGTGTGTGTGTGTGTGTGTGTGTGTGTGTGTGTGTGTGTGTGTGTGTGTGTGTGTGTGTGTGTACAGACCACCTTTGAGGATTTCTCCTCTTCTTTTGTCACACAGAGGCGCTCTGTTTAGCTGCTGCCTAGACAGTAAGGTATCAACTTGCCAGATACACGTTTCAAACCTAATTAAAGGGCAACACATTGGCACTCCTCTCCTGCCTGCTTCCCATTTCTCTTTCTTTAACCAATCTCTTTTTTCCCTTTCTCTGAAACAGCAGTCCCAAGTGATTCTTCCTAGAAGAAGGCAGCTTCATGGCAGATAGTATCATATGACAATTACTAAGCAAGAACTACCTCTTACTCCCCATTCATCCTCCCCAACACCATCACCAACTGACAGCCCTGTGGATTGACAGTCTGCAGAGGGTCGTTTCCATTGACTGAGTCAGTGCACTGTACATGTTGTGTACGTTTCAGTGACAGTATTCATGGAACCCTGATACTATCCGTGTGTAACCCCATTCCCGGGCCCTATAGGAGGATAGGTGGACATTTTCCGAGGTTATGTGTTTCTGTGTGTGTGCATGTGTGTGTGTCTGTTTGTGATAAATCTGAGTGGACGAGGTGACATTGATGAATGAGATCTTATCAGGGACGAACAGGAATAGTTTCACGTTAAGGGGGACATTTCTAGTAGGGCCGTACGTATGGCCATCACACACACACACACAAACCGAATTGACGCAGGCATATACATACACACGCACATACACAGTCACACACACACTGACATACTCCCATGTTATACTCCCTTACAGCCCGGCTTTGTATTTCACCCGGAGATTGGAGTTAATCAGAAAAGGGTGTGAATTGATGGGCCTTGTAAAATACCCAGCCAGCCACATTGATCTGAGTCAATCCCAGATGTCATGTCTGCTCTGTGAGACAACCTTGGAGGCCATAGGAGCAGACCCCTAAACTAACAGAAAGATTCCATCTGGGTTAGGTTGTTATAGCAGGAGGCAATCTGCTCACCTAGATTGTATTTAGCATGTAATAGTCGATTTTCTTCCTGTGTGTGTGTGTGTGTGTGTGTGTGTGTGTGTGTGTGTGTGTGTGTGTGTGTGTGTGTGTGTGTGTGTGTGTGTGTGTGTGTGTGTGTGTGTGTGTGTGTGTTAACAGAGTCAGAGTGTACTGTATTTGTACAACCACAGCACATGTAATGAGACAGTATTTAAAGATGAACGATGATGCCAACAGACATCCTGGGCACCAAGTAATGACAGAACTCTATGAGACATACACACTCTCACACACACACACACGCACACACGCACGCATGCACGCACACACACACACATACACTGGTTAACACCTTACAGATGTTAACCAGCGGGAACTAATCATGTTATACACACACACACACACCTTGCAACCTGAGGATGATGGTGATGGATGGATAACACATCACCCTTGGGAAGGACATACGTGGGCAGGAAGTGAGGGAGGACATTACCAAGCTCTTCCTGCTCTCCTTATGGTTTCACTGGGGTCTCATTTAAACACTGCTGCTCGCCTTGGTCGATATCATCTATCGATCGACACACACCCCACCCAGGCAGGCAGGCCAGCTGGCATGCGTCTTCCTGGCGATCGACAGGCCAGAGGGAGAGACGGGATAGCTAACAGTCACTGACCTGGAGGAGAATAATTAGCTCGCTGAGGAAAGGCATCCAACGTGGAATAATCCATACCGTTGTTCTGTTCAAACACAGTATGGAACGAGTCCGAAAGACGTACTTCAATCAGGGAGGATTACAATGATACGACAGAACCATGTTGTTTACCTATCCATATACAGGTAACTGGCAAAATAAAGGAAACACCAGCATAGTGTCTTAATAGGGCGTTGGGCCACCACCAGCCAGAAGAGCTTCAGTGGACCTTGGGTACCTGTTGATATCTGATGACTGACATGGCCGTGGCATATAGTTTGCATTGTTTTCATGCTTATCAAACCATTCCGTGACCACTCACTCGTGCCCTGTGGATGAGGGCATTGTCATCCTATGGGGGCATAACCACGGTAGCCAAAATAATGGCCAAAATAATGGCCTGCCCACCATTTTATAAATCACCCTAAGGATGATGGGATGTTAATTACTTAAATAACTCAGCAACCACACCTGTGTGGAAGCACCTGCTTTCAATGTACTTTGTATCCCTAATTTACTCAGGTGTTTCCATTATTACATGTATATACCCCCCTATCTGTCACCCGGTGTGTCTATACTAGGACATTGGACTTGGATAAAAATCTACCACTGATTGATGTCATTCTATACATAGATATGTCTGCTGCTGTTCAAATTGATTCCCTGAGGTGACCCAATGTGAGCTACCTGAGGGAGTGATGGCAGGAGTCAGAGGAGACAAATGACTAGTGTGGAACAATGACAGAGCTGCCACAGGGGACAGATAGGGACATAGTGGAGCTGCAGTGTAGGAGCATAGTGTTCAGCTTTGTTTAAGACTGTCAGGGTGTTGGGAGAGTCACTTACTTGCTGGTTCTCTCTTTCTTTACCTTTCCGTTTATCTACCCCCTGCCATATCTTTCTCTCTTCTCTCTCTCCTTCTATCACTCTCTCCGGATCTGTTTCTAAATCTCTCTCCAAATGTCTCTTTTTATTTCTGTCATTCTTGTTCTTCTTCGTGTCTCATGTGGTGGTTAATTTCTTTACTATCAAATGAGGAGAGACAAACTTATCACACAAGTCAGAGTTATACTTAAACTAAATCTTTATTCACTTATTAATAAGGGAGCAGGTCAATACAACACACACATATAAAGTGGATCGATTGAGTGCTCTACGTTAATGATGGCTGGTCGACGAATCACCAAGATAAAAGTACAAATGAATCACTTTTTATAGCCAAGATACACCCCCTTCAGTCTACATGACAAACAACAGATGTATGGAATGGGTCACAAGGTTAAGATTAGTATGAAAGATACTTATAATTCACAGCAGACAGTATCTGCTGTAAAATCGGTTCTCATTGTGTAGGGACCAGGTCTGGCCCTGGGGTCATCTCTCCCTGGTACCTTATAGAACAGAAACATTAACTCATGATATGGAATGCGGTGTCTTTAGGTTTTATCACCCAGAATACATCGTAAATCTTCTGTCAGTGTTAAATCTCCCAGGGGCCCACTTTCAGTTAACACAGACACAATAGAGTTATACGAACACTCTATTCTGTTGCATAAAACAACCATTTGATGCAGTTACAGCATTATAACATAATCTTGTAATTTTGCTCTCACGTTCCCCCATTTTGAGAGTCCTCTCAATTTAAAAGAAAATATCAAGATTTAAAAACATTCATTCACATGTAGAAAATGCATACATTCTTCATAAACCAAGAAGCATAAAAGCAACAACTCATTGAATGGGTTCCTGCATGTGACTGGCTGCTATAGCACAGCTCAGCCTCCTCCCCAGAAACTTAGCACTGTCTCCCATTTCAACCTCCAACACATATTCTAAGCATTCTACCAATTTGTCTGGGGAGGTCATGATACAGCTGTCACGACTTCCGCCGAAGTCGGCTCCTCTCCTTGTTCGGGCGGCGTTCGGCGGTCGATGTCACCGGCTTTCTAGCCATCGCCGCTCCATTTTTCCATTGTTCCATTTGTTTTGTCTTGTTCCCTGCACACCTGGTTTTCATTCCCTAATCACACTGCATGTATTTATTCCTCTGTTCCCCTCCATGTCTTTGTGTGAAAAAGTTTTTGTTTCATGTTCGTGTGTATGTGCCAGGCTGGGTTTTCCCCCGTTATTCCGTGGCTTTTCACGAGGGATGTTTATTGTACAACATTTGCTCTATTTTTGTGACTGTTTTGCGCATAGCACTTTTACCTTTGGCTGGGGGTTTTGACGCAGTGGCGTCACTTAATAAAGTGTGCGCCTGTTGACAACTCTCTGCTCTCCTTCACCTGACTTCTCCACCAGTAGCGCACACCGTGACAACAGCCACCTGCACAAGCCCATGAAGAATTACAAAAGATGCATACAGTACACGAGTCAAGGCTATATCTTCATAGACAGTGAAAATCAAATATGTAATGCATAATGCAGTGCATGCAACAATGGAGTTTAATAAAATAAGCTTTAGTTATCTATCACACTCCAATGGATCAGCATGGTGGAAATAACTATTTCCATCCCAGAAACTATATTTTAGAAAGCAGCGGAAGGTCTATAGTTCCTGGGAGGCTTGATTTTGCCGTGGTTTCTAGGAGGTTAGAGAACCGTTGAGGATCCCATGATGGGACGGTCATTGTCCGGGAAGCAAAAGTTCATTTTTGTGATTCCACTGGAGAGCTGCTTCGTAGCTGTGGACAGTCCTTGAAAACGCAAATGGAAGGGTTGATGTGACTACCTAAGAATTTCTTACGTTTTATATGGATTCTGTGAAGATATGAAAATGTGATGAATTCTATGTGTGTATAATCGATTACTAGAGATTTGATAAAGTAATACTGGGAAAATAATGAGATGCAACTTAAACAACCAATATGTAGATGTCAGAGTCGTGTGTATAGGTGGCAGGGAAGTCAGGCACAGGAGAGTCAAACGGAGTGTAAAATGGAGTCTTTTAATGAATGTCCAAGTACATGCTCCATAACACTAATAAGAAACGAACATAAACAAATATGGGTATGAAGACCCGTCGCGCACCTATACACATAAAAAACAACACTAACAAGAAACAATCTCTGACAAAGACATGAGGAGAAACAGAGGGTTAAATACACAACATGTAATGGATGGGATTGGAAACAGGTGTGTGAGAAGACAAGACAAAACCAATGGAAAAATGAAAAATGGATCAATGATGGCTAGAAGACCGGTGACGTCGACCGCCGAACACCGCCCGAACAAGGAGAGGCAACGACTTTGGCAGAAGTCGTGACAGTAGACGTACGTAGGTTTTGAGTTGGTCTCTTTAATGGATCATTTGATAAGGGTGATGTTTAAGCAATTGTCTCAGAAACTGAAACTTACCCTAACTATGTAACTATAAAACGCTGATTGGATATTCTCCATCCAGGTTCTACATTTGAAGTAAAATTGCCCTTAAGGCCTGAAATATATATTTGTTCATCCTAGTATGAGAGGAGTTGCTATATTTATTGAATAAACCTTTTTCCATAAAGTTAGTGCGAATTAAGATGGAATCTCGACGTAACTTATAACGTCGTACAAAGCCTAGGGTATCCATCAAACTAATTATCATTGCGGGATTAATGTGATGTAGTAAAGTAATTGAAATATTGGCATGAGAAAACAATCTGCTTTTATTAAAAAGCACAGGATTTGTTTCCTAGTCAATGAATGTCGATTTAACTCGTTGACTGCTAATCGATTTCTTTTGTGCATGTGAGAATCTCTGCGGAGAAACGCTTGGACCTTTAATTAAGGCTATTTTCTGGGAATTGTGTCATTATTATGTGCCAGATGTTGAGACTACAAACCTCGTACTTGGGTTATTTGCGGGATTTCTTTGTCATTTCAATAGCATTGGGTCTATGGTATTGACTCAAATCTGCGTTTCTGATTGTAATTCAACTGTTGGTATGTTTTGCCTGGACAGATATGGCCACCAGGGTTTGCTTAAGATATAAACGTAACGTTTTAACAGCTTGCTTAGTTCAAATTGAAAGGCTAATTTATTCAACATAAATAGCGAGGTGACTTCGATGTAGTACGTTGTCTGTTGCCTAAATGGTCTGCTGGAATAACATATTGAGAATGGAGTCATGTTTAAATAACTGAATCAAAGAAGAGACAGTTACCTAAATCGAATGAATTCTAATAATAGTGGATAGGTAATTGCGATAGAGCTGTGCCCTTGATCCTAATTGATAACAAAACATGGGTATTAATTATTGCATAATAAAACTAGGCTATAATCGAAGATGTGGGTAGTAAATGGCTGTAGTATTGTTCCCACCTGTCACGATCGTCTAAGGGAGGAGACCAAAACGGATGTGGGTAGTAAATGGCTGTAGTATTGTTCCCACCTGTCACGATCATCTAAGGGAGGAGACCAAAATGCAGCGTGGTAAGTGTTCATGTTAATTTAATAAATCAACTGAACACTGAAATAACAAAAACAACAAAGAGAGTGAACGAAACAACAGTCCTGTAAGGTGCAGCAACACAAAACAGAAAACAACTACCCACAAACACAGGTGGGAAAAGGCTACCTAAGTATGGTTCTCAATCAGAGACAACGATAGACAGCTGCCTCTGATTGAGAACCACACCCGGCCAAACACACAGAAAAAGAAAACATAGAACACCAGACATAGAATGCCCACCCCAACTCACGCCCTGACCAAACCAAAATAGAGACAGAAAAAGGATCTCTAAGGTCAGGGCGTGACACCACCGAAATGTTTTTTTTTTCTTATGAATTGACTGATGTATTTTATACATTTATAAATTATATTACATGTTACTTTTAAAGGCTTGGACATTTCATAAGTGTGAAGCCGAAAGAGAAGAGAGTTGTCAAGTTTGTTTTTAACCTTACGATAGAGATAAGCGCTGAACGTTGTTGAGAATGGGTAATATATAGTTTTTTTCTACTGGTAAGAATACAATAGCTGGTGAAAGCAAGTCGTGCTCGCTGGGCTATATCGGGCTGTAAGGGATTCAGTGGGACATTTGCAATAGTCTGAATAGTTGAATTGGAAACGTTCTGTGATCATTTCTGATTACTGTTGCTGGGTTTATTGTTTAGCTAACCCGAGTGAATTTGAGCAGGAAGTTAATGTATTCGAACATTATAATCTGTTTCCATTACGTGGAACAATGTCCGGTCATTAAAGTGGATTGCGGTTTGAGTTTGAGTTTATTTATTATTTTACAGGGACAGTGCACATTAATCAACGTTTCAGTAAAAGTGCTGGTTTTAGCCAGCCAGCTAATTTTCAACCGCAGTCCCTGGGCAGGTTATTAAAAACAATTACAATAACAATACAGACAATCAATGAGCAGTGAGCACATGCAGAGCAACATAGAACAAGCAACACGTAGCACGCAAAAAGCAACAAAACAAAATACATAAAAGCAACAAAGTGTTTCCACGCCTCACCAGCTACAGACAACATGGAAAGCGCCAATACACAGCTAGGGATTATTTTCAATAGTCTGATTGGCCTTTAGCCATGTCTTCATGTTATTTTTGAAGTGGTGATAGGTGGTACAGTTGTGTGTGTCTGATGGCAGGGTATTCCAGACATGGGAAGCTCTCGCAGAGAAAGCAGATTGACTAAAGGTGCTTTTCCTTAAGGGAACTATACAGTCACCTCTCATGGCAGACCTTGTGGATCTGCTGCCATATGTTTCGGTTTTCTGTTTAACAAAAGTACTGAGTGGATGGGGAGCCATGCCGTTTAGGATCTTGAATAGAAGACATGCGTCTGTGTATTGCACAAGATTTTTCCAACTCAGGAGCTCATGTTTTCTGAGGATGTAACAGTGATGATGGCTATTGGGCTTCCTATCAAGCACTTTGAGACCCTGTTTGCAGACAGACTGAATGGGTTTTAATGTTGTACAGCAAGCTTGGGGCAAACTAGTCAAGCAGTATGTTAAAAAACTTCTTACGGCTAGGGGTTCCAATATTAAAGCTTAACTTCTTGTTAATCTACCCATCGTGTCCGATTTCAAAAAGGCTTTACAGCGAAAGCATACCATATGATTATGTTAGGTCAGAGCCTAGTCACAAAAACACATAGCCATTTTCCAGCCAAAGAGAGGAGTCAAAAAGCAGAAATAGATATAAAATTAATCACTAACCTTTGATGATCTTCATCAGATGGCACTCATAGGACTTCATGTTACACAATACATTTATGTTTTGTTCGATAAAGTTCATATTTATATCCAAAAATCTCAGTTTACATTGGCTCGTTATGGTCAGTAATGTTGTGCCTCGAAAACATCTGGCAAATTTTCAGAGAGCCATATAAATTTACAGAAATACTGTTATGCACAGAATTAAAGATATACTTCTCCTTAATGCAACCGCTGTGTCAGATTTTTTAAAAACTTTACGGAAAAAGCACACCCTGCAATAATCTGAGTACGGCGCTCAGACACAAAAACAAGCCATACAGGTACCCGCCATGTTGTGGAGTCAACAGAAGTCAGAAATAGCATTATAAATATTCACTTACCTTTGATGATCTTCATCAGAATGCACTCCCAGGAATCCCAGTTCCACAATACATTTTTGTTTTGTTTAGTAAAGTCCATCATTTATGTCCAAATACCTCCTTTTTGTTAGCACGTTTAGTTCACAATCCAAACTCACGAGGCGCGGGCAAGTCCAGGTGAAAGTTCAGATGAAAAGTCCCAAACGTTTTATAACAGTTCGTAGAAACATGTCAAACGATGTATTGAATCAATCTTTAGGATGTTTTAACATAAATCTTCAATAATGTTTCAACCGTAGAATTCCTTTGTCTTTAGAAATGCAATGGAACGCAGCCACGCACGTGACCAGCTCATGGCACTCTGCCAGACATCTGGTTGAAAGTGCTCTCATTCTCTCCTCCTTCACAGTAGAAGCCTCAAACAAGGTTCTAAAGACTGTTGACATCTAGTGGAAGCCTTAGAAAGTGCAATATGACCCCATAGACACTGTATATTAGAAAGGCAATGAGTTGAAAAACTACAAACCTCAGATTTCCCACTTCCTGGTTGGATTTTTCTCAGGTTTTCCCCTGCCATATGAGTTCTGTTATACTCACAGACATCATTCAAACAGTTTTAGAAACTTCAGAGTGTTTTCTATCCAAACCTACTAAGAATATGCATATATTAGCTTCTGGGCCTGAGTAGCAGGAAGTTTACTCTGGGCATGCTTTTCATCCGAACGTGAAAATGCTGCCCCCTATCCCAAACAGGATAAGTGATCATAGATTTGAAGTACAGTTTTTCTATATATATCTATCGTAAATTAGCTAGGTTATAAGAGAGATTGGAATCAAGTATGATGCCAAGGTACTTCAAATCACCTGAAGCTTTTCCCCTGACACATAGACATCTGGCTCAGCGGCATCAGTTGCCCTCTTTGTGAGGAACATGCAGACAGTTTTTTTCACATTGAGATGCACAGGTCTCTCTTTTCCTTAACCATATAACATTATCCTGATACCGTTACTAAATGTAATACTTTTTTCTGTCACAAATGTAGTCAATTTCTCAGCGTAAGGAATCAGTGATATTTGATTCCAGGCATCTATTAAAAAGTTGTTTGAGACGTAATCTCCTACTTCTCCCTTAACATACATACTGTATGGGACTTCCATCAGTCTCCTTCCGGGACTTTTCTGTTTGCTGAAAATAAACGCAGTTGACAGTGAGAGGACGTTTCTTTTTTTGCTGAGTTCATAACCCCTGACCTCTGTCCTGACTTTTCAGTGTGGTTTAATCACCCTCATTGGAAAGCCATTTGGATGATGAATTTAAGGTCATTTGAAGGTCATTTGTAATATTGATAAATTATGATGAAGATTATAGTTCTTAGCCATATTTGTGATGTGAACCAATGGGGAAAAGGAGAGGGCATTGCTTTTAACTAAGGGTAGGCTGTCTTAAAACTTGTTAGGGATCAGCCCACTTTTTCTCCATTTCCGCCTGAATGACACGCCCAAAGCAAACTGCCTGTAGCTCAGGCTCTGAAGCCAGGATATGCATATTATTGGTACCATTTGAAGGAAAACACTTTGAAGTTTGTAGAAATGTTAAAATAATGAAGGCGAATATAATACAATAGATTTGGTAGGAGAAAATCCAAAGAAAAACCAACCAGAATTTATTTGGACAGTGCAGTTAGATTAACAAGAATCTAAGCTTTCAGCCGATATAAGACACTTATATGTACCTAAATGTTTAATCGCTATAATAACTATTTGAATTACGCGCCCTCCAGTTTGACCGGAAATTGTACCGCCAGCGGTACACTGGTCCCTCAGATGATTCGTTGAGAGCCCCGAGACAAAAGTACAAAGGTATTTTATAGCCAAGATACAGACAAACAACAGATGTATGGAATGGGTCACAAGGTTAAGATTAGTATGAAAGATACTTATAATTCACAGCAGACAGTATCTGCTGTAA
The DNA here is from genome assembly GCF_016432855.1 of Salvelinus namaycush. Taxonomy (NCBI): domain Eukaryota; kingdom Metazoa; phylum Chordata; class Actinopteri; order Salmoniformes; family Salmonidae; genus Salvelinus; species Salvelinus namaycush. The sequence continues at coordinate 10,754,757 of NC_052344.1, forward strand.
AAACTGTTCTCATTGTGCATGGACCAGGGTCTGGCCCTGGGGTCATCTCTCCCTGGTACCTTATATGACAGAAACATTAACTCATGCTATGGAATGCGGTCTCTTTAGCTTTTATCACCCAAAAGACATCGTAAATCTTCTGTCCGTGTTATCTCTCCCAGAGGCCCACTTTCAGTTCACACAGACACAATAGAGTTATAAGAACCCTCTATTCTGTTGCATAAAACAACCATTTGATGCAGTTACAGCATTATAACATAATCTTGCAATTTTGCTCTCACACTCTCATATTCTTTCTTTCTAATCCTCTTTCTCTCTCTTTTTCTCTCCTTCTTCCTCTTTCCTAGTAGGTTTTCCACTAAGAGCCCTGTAGTTAGCAGGTTGTTCACACAGGCAGTGCATCAGTAACCTCCAACAGGCTACCCTTCATCCCTATTGACAGAGAGCTGTCCCTGATGATAAAGTAATAGTCCACACAACATTCCATTAACACTCTACTACTCCTGGCAGAGATACTTCATGGTAGCCATTTTGGCTCTGGAGCCACAGTTTCTCGGCCGTGGTTGAGTTGTCAGTGGGTTTTCGATCGACCAGATGAGAGATGAAGTGGTTAGCGCTGGCAGCATTCTTGGGCTCTATAGTAGCGCAGGGCTTTTACCCAGCACTGCTAAGAGGGGAGTTATTACACACAGATATCAGTCAGCGTAGATCAGTACTATCTGAATGAATGACAATGTAAGTAAATGGATTTGTTGTCAGTTTTATGAATGGGAATTGGTTGTGTGCATGTGTGCGTGTGTGCGTGTGTGTGTGTGCGTTTGTGTGCGTGTGTGTGCGTGCGTGTGTGTGTGTGTGTGTGTATTGAGTGGTCTGGCCTCATCGATGTTCTGAGGTGTGGTCTGAAAGGGTTGCTATTAAAACAAACTGCAATTCTCTAAAAGGAATCTCAATTGTCTAAATAAAACGGATTTATTTTTAGTCTGACATACCAAACCAATCTCACCCACCTCCTGTGAAGAAGTTGTCCCTCTAATCACTCTCTAAGCACTGATTGAATTGGAATAATCTGAATGATAAATACATTTTTAAAACCCGTTCCTGAAACGACCTAAAGGACAACAAGACCTGTCCCCTTATGGGCCCGGTCCGATCTTTTCAAAGACTCTCTCTGCTTTTCATAAGCAGGTGAGTCTGCCAGTCTGCACGGCCTCATTTGAACTTAATGTGTGTGTGCTCACACTTGTATAGTTGATTACTTGTATAGTTCACTTTTCAGTCAAACTCCACACTAAGTGACTACAGTTTATTATTATGTTGGTGAAGTTTAGCACAGCAAAGATGCTTCAGACTTCATTAAAACGGAGACATCTCACTCCCCCTTAGAAAAAATATGTATCCCCTTTTCCTAAATTGCTTTTTAGGCCCTGGGTTCCTCTCTGGCAGCAGGCACACCTTTTAACAGGAACTAGAGAGGCACAAGACAAATAGTACACTTGAACGGGGTGGCACTTACAGCATTCAATTATCTTTTCTATTCTGGACTGAACTTTTGGGACAACTACCACTCAAAAATCTGAATGGAAGAAAGAAAACGCCCAGTTTTTCATTAGTTTCAGAGCCGATGGCTTAGCTCTCTGTTAGGTTATGGTACTGTGGTTGATAGATGGTTTCTGATCATCTCTCCCCTTATTTCACTCTTCCTCTGTTTCACTTTCTCTTTATCTCCCTCTTTTTCACTCTCTCTCTGTCTGTTGCTCTCCCTCTTTCTCTCTCTCTTTCTCCCCCACCCCTTACTTTTCTCTAACTAACTCTCTCTGTCTTTCTCTCTCTACCTACCCCCCCCCCCCCCCCCCCCCCCCCCCACCCTGTCTCTCCCTATCTCTCTTTCTCTCTGGGGTTGTAGGGGTCAAGAGATGTGCTGGCTCTTTTAATTGAAGTGTGGGTTTGTAATTAAGCTGTGGTAAGATAGAGGTGTGATATTATCTGGAAGATAAGGACAGAGAAGTGAGCGGATCGCTTTATACGGAGGGAAGGAAGGATGGTTCTTATCAGGGGCCACAGGGCTGTTCTTCAGAAGCGAGGGAGTAATTATGTTCGGAGGAAGGAAGGGGGGAAGAAGAGGAGGGGAGGTGTAAAGAGCGCAGCTCAATCTATCAGATAAGTGTGGTAGCTAGTGTTCTAACACTGTTCCTGGTACACCTGTATCCGCCCGGCTGATAGAGCTGTCCCCAGGGTCAGATCAACTAATGCTGATCCCAGATCTGCTTACATCCAGACAGAGTCCTTGTACTCTTACTTTTTGTACATGTTGTATTCTTTCAGATGTAGCTCATTTGCTTTTCATGAATGCATGTATGGTGTCCCGCATCTTGTCTCGTCTGTCACCCCAGAGATTAATCTCCACTGCATCTTTTAGCAGAAGATGTTGTGGTGTTGTGTTCTCCCTGTACACCACCTCCTCCATGCATCACGAGGGTGTCAACACGGCTTGTCTTCAAACCATGTTTTTTCATTTGACTAAAGATTTCTCTCTCTCTCAATCTCTTCTCAGACCTTTCTCTCTTTACTCTTTTGTCTCTCTCTCCCCCTTCTCTCTCTCTCTCTCTCTCTCTCTCTCTCTCTCTCTCTCTCTCTCTTCCCCCTCTCTCTCTCCCCAACCCTCTCTCTCTATTTATTTCAAGGTAAGATTCATTTGAAAAGTTTTGCCCGTGGTAAACTCTAAACTCCAGAGTGACTCATTGAGTGTGCAGTGTGAAGCGCCGCTGTGTATAAATGAATGGAAGCATATTAGTTAACGTCAGGCTGCTGCCTTACTGTTATAATTTATTGGGGGCCTTCAGGGGCTTTCATTAGGCCCCAGCCACAGATTTGGAGTGGCAAGCTTTTCAATCAGCATAGCTATTATCCCACATTAGATAAGAATATCAAAGGGGAGACCCAAAATGAAGCCCTGCCAAGAGACATGATGAGGAATACATAACTGCATGAAAATGTAAATGAATGGAAGACTATGGACTTCATTATGGTGGTGTGTATTGGACTCTGGTCATTGGGTTCGTGTGTGTGGTAAGTTTTGGAGGAACTTTTCAGAGTGAAAGTAGGCCAAGTTCTTCAGTGTGTGTGTGTTTCTCGATTTGTTCTTTGCTTTCTCTATCTCTCTTTCTCTCTCTCCCCCTTTCATTCTCTCTCTCTCTCACTTCTCTCTCTCTCTCTCTCGCTCTCTCTCTCTCTCTCTCTCGTTCTCTCTCGTTCTCTCTCTCTCGTTCTCTCCTGTTCTCTCCTGTTCTCTGGGAGGAGCAGGTAAAAGTAGGGCTTTCCAGAAACAGCCCAGACCTGCAGACAGCCTCTGGCAACAGATGGAAATGAGAGCATGGAGAGAGAGAGAGGGGAAGGGGGGAAGGAATAAATGATTCTGGCCTAGAGACTGTAATGTATTGAGAGATCTAAATATATCCTTACAAACTCTCACACACACTCACACACACACAGGTGGGTCAAATCACCTGTGGTCCCAGCGGTAGATAGACCATAAGGACGCCTGCTGTTCCTATGCTCTGCCACAGGTTTGCCACATTATTCATTATTCATAACACACAAACACGCACACACTTACTTGTTTATAGGACAGGACAGTAAGTTGATGACAGTAGACACTAGCCAGTGTTAATTAGACTGAGAGTTAATTCAGCAACAGGTTCTCACAGGAGGATGAAGTGATGAGAGAGAGAGAGAGAGAGAGAGAGAGAGAGAGAGAGAGAGAGAGAGAGAGAGAGAGAGAGAGAGACTGCTGTGATGTGGAGATGTGAACTGTCTGAAGCCATTTATAACTTTCTAATGAGCAGGTTTGTTCGCCATATCTCTCTGGTGAGTTAGAGGAGTTAAGGATGTGGTAGAACGGAGGAGTGCCTAATAGAGGTAGAGAGGACAGGAGGAAGGAGGAGGAGGAAGGAGGAGTGCCTAATAGAGGTAGAGAGGACAGGAGGAAGGAGGAGGAGGAAGGAGGAGTGTCTAATAGAGGTAGAGAGGACAGGAGGAAGGAGGAGTGTCTAATAGAGGTAGAGAGGACAGGAGGAAGGAGGAGTGTCTAATAGAGGTAGAGAGGACAGGAGGAAGGAGGAGGAGGAAGGAGGAGTGTCTAAATGAGGGAGAGAGGACAGGAGGAAGGAGGAGTGTCTAATAGAGGTAGAGAGGACAGGAGGAAGGAGGAGGAGGAAGGAGGAGTGTCTAAATGAGGGAGAGAGGACAGGAGGAAGGAGGAGGAAGAAGGAGGAGTGTCTAATAGAGGTAGAGAGGACAGGAAGAAGGAGGAGGAGGAAGGAGGAGTGTCTAATAGAGGACAGGAGGAAGGAGGAGGAGGAAGGAGGAGTGTCTAAATGAGGGAGAGAGGACAGGAGGAAGGAGGATGTCTAATAGAGGTAGAGAGGACAGGAGGAAGGAGGAGGAGGAAGGAGGAGTGTCTAATAGAGGTAGAGAGGACAGGAGGAAGGAGGAGGAGGAAGGAGGAGTGTCTAATAGAGGTAGAGAGGACAGGAGGAAGGAGGAGGAGGAAGGAGGAGTGTCTAATAGAGGTAGAGAGGACAGGAGGAAGGAGGAGGAGGAAGGAGGAGTGTCTAATAGAGGTAGAGAGGACAGGAGGAAGGAGGAGGAGGAAGCAGGAGTGTCTAAAAGAAGTAGGAGGACAGGAGGAAGGAGGAGGAGGAAGGAGGAGCACCTGTATATGTACAATATATACCATCTTGATCTCATCAAGTCATTCACCTTACTACATTGAGGCCCGCCATTACAGCACAGGGCCTAAATGATTTAACAGCAGTGATGACATTTAAAGGAGGTGAGGAACAGAGGGAAGAGAGAGAGCGATGGAGAGGAGGGCCCCCGGAAATAATAATGTGACATTGAAAACAGACAGTAATCCCATGTACAGCTGTTTAATAAGCCATGCAATTTGAGCCAAAAGGAGCTTCGTCAAAAAAAAGGACAGTAGAAGAGTATATGGAAATAAGCATCTTACCACCGTATTGACACAGTTTACTGTACAGTCATTTCCTGTTAGCAGATGAAGCCCTATGATAGGAAGAGGTAGTGATGAAATCACAGGAGGTTGGTGGCACCTTAATTGCGGAGAACGGGCTCGTGGTAATGACTGGAGCGGAATCAGTGGAATGGTATTAAATACATCAAACACATGGTTTCCATGGTTTCCAGGTGTTTGATGCCATTCCATTTGCTCCATTCCAGCCATTATTATGAGCCGTTACTACATGGCTGCTGCATCTTCATCTCAATCCCAGTCATGGAACTCAACACACACACGTTCCACTCTTTTGTCCTCTGACATATTTCTCTCTCTCTCTTTCGCTTTCTCTCCATCTGCAGTCCAATCCGACTAATGAGAAATAAAGAGAAAGACAAATCTTTCATCTAGTTGACTCACCCCCCCTACCAGATGGACTCACCCCCCCCCCCCCCTACCAGATGGACTCACCCCCCTGCCAGATGGACTCACCCCCCCTACCAGATGGACTCAGTCCACGTCTGCCAGAGAATCACACAGTAACAATTCTCTAAGTTTTTTTTTCTCCAGATTAGGGTTTTAAGGTTTTGAGTTGAATACATGTTGCGTAAAAGACTTGTGTTTAGTTCGCTGGTAGCATGAATGGCAGATTTCCCATCCTGGTTGTGTAATTGAGACCCCTAGTGGAGGGATTGTGTCCTAACACGCTAACCTACTCCAAAGCAGACATATCAAAGCCTCGCTCTCTCTTCCACTTCACCGGTGGTATTCTGAAGAAGCCTCATTTTCCTGATCAAAGGGGCTACAAGTAGCTTCCTTCTTTTATCTTCCTCCAGTGTCTGTTCCTATCTAATGCTCTGCCCATGGGAGAGGAGGCCAGCACTTTGATATGGCAGAATGTCACAGAGACCCAGTCACTTCTGTCGTCTATATCTCACCCTCCTCAATGCTCTGCCGGAGATGTACCCAGATAAGACTCAACAATAGCTGCATTCATCATCCATACTCTCTCTCTCTCTCTCTATCAAAGTTAATTTAATGTATATGTGTTTCATTTCAGATGAGGCGTGTAATATGTGGAGCTATCGTCTCTCAGTCTGTTTAGCACATCAAAGCAGTGGGGAACGTGTGGGATCTGGAGGCAACGTTGCGTTGTGTTGATTAGATTGGAATCTACGCCTAGAGGAGTTTTGGGGTGGGGGTGTTTATGTGTGTTTTTGGTTTTACTATTATTGTGGGGACCAGAGGTCCTCACACGGATAGCAAAACAAGGAAAATTCTGACAAGTGGGGACATTTCAAATAAAATCTAATCAAATTGTATTTGTCACATACGCCGAATACAACAGGTGTGGACCTTACAGTGAAATGCTTACTTACATGCCCTTAACCAACAATGCTTTAAGAAGTTAAGAAGAAAATGTGTTAAGTGAAAAATAGATAAGTAGAATTTTTTTTTTAAAGTAACAAATAATTAAACAGCAGCAGTAAAATTACAATAGTGAGGCTACATACAGGGGGTACCGGTACAGAGTCAATGTGCTCCACACAAGGAAAAAGGCTATTTTAGGCTTAGAGGTTCATTTAGGGTTAATGTTACAATTAGGGTTATTTTAGGTTTAGGGGTTAAATTCAGGATTAGGGGTTAGGGAAAATAGGGGGTTTATGAGAATCAATTGTTTGGTCCCGACAAGGATAGTAAAACAAAAATGTGTGTTTATGGCTGTTGCGGTGACCATACTACCGCCACACCGGTGGTCACGAGTCATGAAGGCAGTCAAATTCCACATGACCGTTTAGTCACTGTGATTAGGCTTCTCCGAGCTCTGATGCTGCTGCTGGTCATTAGTAGCCTACCAAACGTGCTAACTGCCTGGTACTCAGCACTCTATTGTCCCTCTAATCACTCTGACATCAATGCAAATATAATCAAAAATCTAATCAAACACTTCATGAGAGCCCATGAGCTCATGTTGCGCAACATTTCTGTAGGCTATGCAATTGTGCGAGAAAAATGAGTGATGGCCTCTAATAAAAATAGGAGGATCCCATCAGCTTTCTATAGGTTAGGCCTACTATATTTATTTCTCAACTTTCCTAATATTAAGCACATTGCTTATATTTACAATTGGAGTATAGCCTACCTGGCTGGCATGAAAATAAACCACTGGGAAAAGCATCCTCCATTCGCTATTTAAGTGCATAGAAGGCAGGTATTTTTTCCGCTGCCCCTTTTTCGATACAGGTGCATAATAATGATCCATTCTAAATCAAAACATATTTCACACATATATTATTTAGTATTTGTAAAGACAAGATTAAATCAAGAATAGTCTGATGGGTGACAATATTAGCCTATCGCTTGTGAATTATATATTATCACTTGTGAATGA